>NW_028134550.1:0-78000 GCF_964662115.1 Mustela nivalis | reverse complement strand
TGGCAGGACTGATCTACAGACCATGAGGAGAATTTTTCGGGATTTGAAAGAAGGGCGAGTGTGAGGCTCCTGCTCAAGTTTTTGTCTCGGGATATCGTGTCACTCATGGTCGTGGAATTTCTGGGTGACTTCATGGGAAATGGACGAGTCTTACTCTCTGGTGGTTTGGCCCCGTCCAAAGAGTTTGGGTTCATTCTGTGGGCTGGAAGAAGTCCGTTTTATTTTCTTGTTGTTGTTGTTGTTGTTGTTGTTGTGGTTTTCTTTTTTAACCTCAGGTGTCCCACCAAATGAGGGATTTCAGAGTAGAGCCCTAGGAGGGGCGACTGGACAATCAGAAATCTGGTTAAAAATTGGGGCCTAGGGACATGTCAAGCCCATTATGACATCTAATGGTCCAGCCACTGAGAGGACTTACTAGAGGACAGGACTCATGCTGAGGGTCACAATGCGTGTGTATGCCCTCGTCGCACTCAAGAATGGGCGGGGCCTCAGGGTTTCTCCTACACTGATCGTTGGACAACGTGCCAACAACAAGGGTTCTTGCCATGGGTAAGGAGGAGTTCTGATTTCTGCATCAGACTCACCCCTGGGCAGTGATTGGAGATAAGATCTCGGTTCTGAAGCCTGAAAACTGAGGTAGGGAAGAGATGATGACCTAAGGCCATGGCGGGTTTTATGTGCTCAGTGTGCGGTCAGCTTTCTGGGTGTTGGTCAGGAGGTCCGGGCTCAGGATGTGTTCGACAGTGCATTCGTGCCCAGGTTAGACTATATAATTTGGGTAAAGTCGAGTGCTGTGTAGGTTTACCCTCATTTAAGGTGCCTGGGCAGCTCATGAGGCAATCATTTTTTTTTTAGAGGGCAGGCAGAGTGCTGCATTGTGGGTCCGGAATTGCCAAACTTGAGGGCTTTGGGGCCAGGAGTGTGAGGATGGAAGTCTGAGAAGACAAGCTAGACTTGGGTTTCAGGGAGAGGGCACGGCAGGTACCCCCTGCAGATCTGAACCAATATCTCATGCATCTGAAGTCAGGGCGAGGATCAGACGTTGGCTCAGGTGGGAGTTTCTGAGCATGACGGCCGCTTCATGAAGGGAGCGGAATCTCGAGACCATTGAGGTTTTCCCACGTTGGGAGTTGTGGGATGCCCCCTTCCAGGATTCCTTCTTCCGGACAATTGAGACCTGTTGGACAGCTCCAGGACATCCCATATGGAATGACTCCAGAGCACCGTTCGCGGATGGATGCCTGGGAAGCCCGCCTCGCATTCCAATTGTCTCCTAGCAATAAGACAGTTTAGATCTGATGGCTCTGCGGGAGCAACCTCGGTGGCTGAGTTGAAATGGACTTTCCTGAGGATGTGTCCTAATGTGTTTTTGTGTCCATGAGGGCCTTGGAATGGGGCGGTGGCACCGGCAACCTGAAGTACTTTCCTAAGCTTTGGACATGGCTCCCATGCACAGGTTTACTTGTGGAGACGAGATGAGTTCTGATGGGTGCCTCAGGAAAACCCCTATGCTCGTATTGGAATCAGGCTTTTGAGGACACAGGCCTGTAACCCATAGCAATGGATCCTATTATGGCCTAGGGTCCTGTCTGGTTCAATCTTCTTCTCTGGGGACATCCATCTATGGTATGAGTGGAGGTCGATTATCAGCTGGTGTCAGACACCCCTTGTTTGTTCCGGGTGACCCACACTATTGGGATGGCCTAAGGGTCGTTGGAGGTTTCTCCTAATTTGTACGATTTTGGACGATGGAATGGGCAGAATTTCCATGGATTGGTAGGCACAGTCCTAATGTGTGGCTCCAGGGGCCCAGCCTGGAGGGTGTGTGGCCCAAGATTTTAGGACAGAAGTCTGAAAACACAAACTCAGCTTAGGTTTGGGGACGTAGGTATGGCAGGCCCGATCTACAAACCATGAGAAGCACTCTACAGGATATGAAGAAAGTGCGAGTCTGTGGCGATTGCTCGGGCTTTTGTCTCTGGATTTTGTATCAGTGATGGCCGTGGAATGTCGGGGAGGCCTCATGGGCCATGGACGAATCTTCCTCTCTGAGGATTTGGCCCGATTCCCAATTGCTTTTCGTCAATCTGTGGGATGGGAGGACTCATTACAGTTTTGTTACCTCAGGTGTCCCACCAAAAGAGGAATTCCAAAGCAAAGCCGTGGGGAAGACTGAAGGGACAATCCGAACTATGGTTAAAATTTGGGGCCTAGGGGCATGGCAAGCCCAATATGCTATCTCTTCATCCAGCCACTGAGTGGCCTTACTTGAGGACTGGGCTCAGCCTGTGGGTCACAATGTGTGTTTGTGACCAATGTGGCCCGGGAGCATGGGCAGGGCCTCATGGGCCACACTGGTTTCCACGACACTGAACGTTGGACAACATGCCAACCACAAGGTTTCTTGCCATGGGGAAGGAGTTCTGATTTCTGCATCACCTTCAACATGGACAGTGATTGGAGATAAGGTCTAGGTTCTGAAACCTGAAAAACGAGGTTGGGAAGAGATGACGACCTAAGGCCATGGCGGCTCGATGTGCTCAGTGTGCGGCCAGCTGTCTGGGAGGGGCCAGGGGGTCCAGGCTCAGGCTGTGTCAGAAAGGGCATTAGTGCCCTGGTCAGCCTATGTATTTGGGGTACAGCCAAGGTCGGTGCAGGTTGATCCTCATTTGGGGTTACTGGGTAGCCCCAGAGGACAATGCTTTTTATCTGGAGGGCAGGCAGAGTGCTGCATTGTAGTTCTGGATTGCCAAACTGGAGGCCTTGTGGGCCAGTAGTCTGACGACAAAAGTCTGAGAACACAAGCTAGGCTTAGGTTTCTGGGTGAGGCCATGGCAGGCACAATCTACAGACCTGAATCGAGATCTCGTGCATCTGAAGTCAGGGCGAGGATCATACGATCGCTCAGGTTGGAGTTTCTGTCCCTGATGGCCCCTTCATGAATGGGAGGGCATCACGAGGCCATGGGGGTTTTCCCATGATGGGAGTTGTGAGAAGCTCCAAACTGCAGAGAGTCTTCGGCAGGACAATTGAGACCTGTTGTTTGGCTCCAGGCCAATGATTCTGAGCAGGGTTCTAAGGATGGATGGCTGGGTAGCCCACCTCGCATTCCAATTGTCTCCTAGCAACAAGACAGTTTAGATCTCCTGGATCTGTGGGGAGCTACCGAGGATGCTGAGTTGAAATGCACACCCCTGGGGATGGGTCCGAATGTGCTTTTGTGTCTATGGAGACCTTGGAATGAAGCGGTGGCACTGGGGCCCTAAAGGGTTCTCCTAAACAGAGGCTTTGACACAGCTCCAACGTGCAAGTTTCCCATGTGTAGATGAGATGTTTTCTGATGGGTGAAACAAGAAACAGCTATATGCTGCTTTTGAAATCCAGGCCTCTGAGGAGAGATGCCTGGAAACCAAAGCAATGCATCTGATTAGTGCCTAGGGGCCTGTTCTTTCCTTTTTACCTCTGAGGACATCTGTCTATGGGTCTGAGTGCAGGTAGGGGCTCATTTGGGCTCAGATTGACCCTGTTTTTCCTGGGAAGCTACCACTATTGAGATATATCAGGGACTTTGGAGGTTTATCCTATTAGAAGGGTTGTGGCCATTGGAATGGGCACACACAATTCCCTTGGAGAGGGCAAGTACAGTCCTCAGGTTTGGCTCCAGGGGCCTGAGCCTGTAGGTTGTGTCGTTAGCCCCTTTTGGACAGTTGTCTGAAAACACAAACTCGGCTTATGTTTCAGGTCATAGGTATGGCAGGACTGATCTACAGACCATGAGGAGAACTTTTCGGGATTTGAAAGAAGGGCGAGTGTGAGGCTCCTGCTCAAGTTTTTGTCTCGGGAATTCGTGTCACTCATGGTCGTGGAATTTCTGGGTGACTTCATGGGAAATGGACGAGTCTTACTCTCTGGTGGTTTGGCCCCGTCCAAAGAGTTTGGGTTCATTCTGTGGGCTGGAAGAAGTCCGTTTTATTTTGTTGTTGTTGTTGTTGTTGTTTTCTTTTTTAACCTCAGGTGTCCGACCAAATGAGGGATTTCAGAGTAGAGCCCTAGGAGGGGCGACTGGACAATCAGAAATCTGGTTAAAAATTGGGGCCTAGGGATATGTCAAGCCCATTATGACATCTAATGGTCCAGCCACTGAGAGGACTTACTAGAGGACAGGACTCATGCTGAGGGTCACAATGCGTGTGTATGCCCTCGTCGCACTCAAGAATGGGCGGGGCCTCAGGGTTTCTCCTACACTGATCGTTGGACAACGTGCCAACCACAAGGGTTCTTGCCATGGGTAAGGAGGAGTTCTGATTTCTGCATCAGACTCACCCCTGGGCAGTGATTGGAGATAAGATCTCGGTTCTGAAGCCTGGAAACTGAGGTAGGAAAGAAATGATGACCTAAGGCCATGGCGGGTTTTATGTGCTCAGTGTGCGGTCAGCTTTCTGGGTGTTGGTCAGGAGGTCCGGGCTCAGGATGTGTTCGACAGTGCATTCGTGCCCAGGTTAGACTATATAATTTGGGTAAAGTCGAGTGCTGTGTAGGTTTACCCTCATTTAAGGTGCCTGGGCAGCTCATGAGGCAATCATTTTTTTTCTAGAGGGCAGGCAGAGTGCTGCATTGTGGGTCCGGAATTGCCAAACTTGAGGGCTTTGGGGCCAGGAGTGTGAGGATGGAAGTCTGAGAAGACAAGCTAGACTTGGGTTTCAGGGCGAGGGCACGGCAGGTACCCCCTGCAGATCTGAACCAATATCTCATGCATCTGAAGTCAGGGCGAGGATCAGACATTGGCTCAGGTGGGAGTTTCTGAGCATGACGGCCGCTTCATGAAGGGAGCGGAATCTCGAGACCATTGAGGTTTTCCCACGTTGGGAGTTGTGGGATGCCCCCTTCCAGGATTCCTTCTTCCAGACAATTGAGACCTGTTGGACAGCTCCAGGACATCCCATATAGAATGACTCCAGAGCACCGTTCGCGGATGGATGCCTGGGAAGCCCGCCTCGCATTCCAATTGTCTCCTAGCAATAAGACAGTTTAGATCTGATGGCTCTGCGGGAGCAACCTCGGTGGCTGAGTTGAAATGGACTTTCCTGAGGATGTGTCCTAATGTGTTTTTGTGTCCATGAGGGCCTTGGAATGGGGTGGTGGCACCGGCAACCTGAAGTACTTTCCTAAGCTTTGGACATGGCTCCCATGCACAGGTTTACTTGTGGAGACGAGATGAGTTCTGATGGGTGCCTCAGGAAAACCCCTATGCTCGTATTGGAATCAGGCTTTTGAGGACACATGCCTGTAACCCATAGCAATGGATCCTATTATGGCCTAGGGTCCTGGCTGGTTCAATCTTCTTCTCTGGGGACATCCATCTATGGTATGAGTGGAGGTCGATTATCAGCTGGTGTCAGACACCCCTTGTTTGTTCCGGGTGACCCACACTATTGGGATGGCCTAAGGGTCGTTGGAGGTTTCTCCTAATTTGTACGATTTTGGACCATGGAATGGGCAGAATTCCCATGGATTGGTAGGCACAGTCCTAATGTGTGGCTCCAGGGGCCCAGCCTGGAGGGTGTGTGGCCCAAGACTTTGAGGACAGAAGTCTGAAAACACAAACTCAGCTTAGGTTTGGGGACGTAGGTATGGCAGGCCCGATCTACAAACCATGAGAAGAACTCTACAGGATATGAAGAAAGTGCGAGTCTGTGGCGATTGCTCAGGCTTTTGTCTCTGGATTTTGTATCAGTGATGGCCGAGGAATGTCGGGGAGGCCTCATGGGCCATGGACGAATCTTCCTCTCTGAGGATTTGGCCCGATTCCCAATTGCTTTTCGTCAATATGTGGGAAGGGAGGACTCATTACAGTTTTGTTACCTCAGGTGTCCCACCAAAATAGGAATTCCAAAGCAAAGCCGTGGGGAAGACTGAAGGGACAATCCGAACTATGGTTAAAAATTGGGGCCTAGGGGCATGGCAAGCCCAATATGCTATCTCTTCATCCAGCCACTGAGTGGCCTTACTTGAGGACTGGGCTCAGCCTGAGGGTCACAATGTGTGTTTGTGACCAATGTGGCCCGCGAGCATGGGCGGGGCCTCATGGGCCACACTGGTTTCAACGACACTGAACGTTGGACAACATGCCAACCACAAGGTTTCTTGCCATGGGGAAGGAGTTCTGATTTCTGCATCACCTTCAACATGGACAGTGATTGGACATAAGGTCTAGGTTCTAAAACCTGAAAAACGAGGTTGGGAAGAGATGACGACCTAAGGCCATGGCGGCTCGATGTGCTCAGTGTGCGGCCAGCTGTCTGGGAGGGGACAGGGGGTCCAGGCTCAGGCTGTGTCAGAAAGGCATTAGTGCCCTGGTCAGCCTATGTATTTGGGGTACAGCCAAGGTAGGTGCAGGTTTATCCTAATTTGGGGTTACTGGGTAGCCCCAGAGGACAAAGTTTTTTATCTGGAGGGCCGGCAGAGTGCTGCATTGTAGTTCTGGATTGCCAAACTGGAGGCCTTGTGGGCCAGTAGTCTGACGACAAAAGTCTGAGAACACAAGCTAGGCTTAGGTTTCTGGGTGAGGCCATGGCAGGCACAATCTACAGACCTGAATCGAGATCTCGTGCATCTGAAGTCAGGGCGAGGATCAGACGATCGCTCAGGTTGGAGTTTCTGTCCCTGATGGCCCCTTCATGAAGGGGGGGCATCACGAGGCCATGGGGGTTTTCCCATGATGGGAGTTGTGAGAAGCTCCAAACTGCAGAGAGTCTTCGGCAGGACAATTGAGACCTGTTGTTTGGCTCCAGGCCAATGATTCTGAGCAGGGTTCTAAGGATGGATGGCTGGGTAGCCCACCTCGCATTCCAATTGTCTCCTAGCAACAAGACAGTTTAGATCTCCTGGATCTGTGGGGAGCTACCGAGGATGCTGAGTTGAAATGCACACCCCTGGGGATGGGTCCGAATGTGCTTTTGTGTCTATGGAGACCTTGGAATGAAGCGGTGGCACTGGGGCCCTAAAAGGTACTCCTAAACAGAGGCTTTGACACAGCTCCAACGTGCAAGTTTCTCATGTGTAGATGAGATGTTTTCTGATGGGTGAGTCAAGAAACAGCTATATGCTGCTTTTGAAATCCAGGCCTCTGAGGAGAGATGCCTGGAAACCAAAACAATGGATCTGATTAGTGCCTAGGGGCCTGTTCTTTCCTTTTTACCTCTGAGGACATCTGTCTATGGGTCTGAGTGCAGGTAGGGGCTCATTTGGGCTCAGATTGCCCCTGTTTTTCCTGGGAAGCTACCACTATTGAGATATATCAGGGACTTTGGAGGTTTATCCTATTAGAAGGGTTGTGGCCATTGGAATGGGCACACACAATTCCCTGGAGAGGGCAAGTACAGTCCTCAGGTTTGGCTCCAGGGGCCTGAGCCTGTAGGTTGTGTCGTCCAGCCCCTTTTGGACAGTTGTCTGAAAACACAAACTCGGCTTATGTTTCAGGTCATAGGTATGGCAGGACTGATCTACAGACCATGAGGAGAACTTTTCGGGATTTGAAAGAAGGGCGAGTGTGAGGCTCCTGCTCAAGTTTTTGTCTCGGGATATCGTGTCACTCATGGTCGTGGAATTTCTGGGTGACTTCATGGGAAATGGACGAGTCTTACTCTCTGGTGGTTTGGCCCCGTCCAAAGAGTTTGGGTTCATTCTGTGGGCTGGAAGAAGTCCGTTTTATTTTGTTGTTGTTGTTGTTGTTGTTTTCTTTTTTAACCTCAGGTGTCTGACCAAATGAGGGATTTCAGAGTAGAGCCCTAGGAGGGGCGACTGGACAATCAGAAATCTGGTTAAAAATTGGGGCCTAGGGACATGTCAAGCCCATTATGACATCTAATGGTCCAGCCACTGAGAGGACTTACTAGAGGACAGGACTCATGCTGAGGGTCACAATGCGTGTGTATCCCCTCGTCGCACTCAAGAATGGGCGGGGCCTCAGGGTTTCTCCTACACTGATCGTTGGACAACGTGCCAACCACAAGGGTTCTTGCCATGGGTAAGGAGGAGTTCTGATTTCTGCATCAGACTCACCCCTGGGCAGTGATTGGAGATAAGATCTCGGTTCTGAAGCCTGAAAACTGAGGTAGGGAAGAGATGATGACCTAAGGCCATGGCGGGTTTTATGTGCTCAGTGTGCGGTCAGCTTTCTGGGTGTTGGTCAGGAGGTCCGGGCTCAGGATGTGTTCGACAGTGCATTCGTGCCCAGGTTAGACTATATAATTTGGGTAAAGTCGAGTGCTGTGTAGGTTTACCCTCATTTAAGGTGCCTGGGCAGCTCATGAGGCAATCATTTTTTTTCTAGAGGGCAGGCAGAGTGCTGCATTGTGGGTCCGGAATTTCCAAACTTGAGGGCTTCGGGGCCAGGAGTGTGAGGACGGAAGTCTGAGAAGACAAGCTAGACTTGGGTTTCAGTGCGAGGGCACGGCAGGTACCCCCTGCAGATCTGAACCATTATATCATGCATCTGAAGTCAGGGCGAGGATCAGACGTTGGCTCAGGTGGGAGTTTCTGAGCAATACGGCCGCTTCATGAAGGGAGCGGAATCTCGAGGCCATTGAGGTTTTCCCACGTTGGGAGTTGTGGGATGCCCCCTTCCAGGATTCCTTCTTCGGGACAATTGAGACCTGCTGGACAGCTCCAAGACATCACATAGGGAATGACTCCAGAGCACCGTTCGGGGATGAATGCCTGGGAAGCCCGCCTCGCATTTCAATTGTCTCCTAGCAACAAGACAGTTTAGATCTGATGGCTCTGCGGGAGCAACCGGGGTGGCTGAGTTGAAATGGACTTTCCTGAGGATGTGTCCTAATGTGTTTTTGTGTCCATGAGGGCCTTGGAATGGGGCGGTGGCACCGGCAACCTGAAGTACTCTCCTAAGCTTTGGACATGGCTCCCATGCACAGGTTTCCTTGTGGGGACGAGATGAGTTTGATGGGTGCCTCTGGAAAACCCCTATGCTCGTATTGGAATCAGGCTTTTGAGGACACATGCTTGTAACCCAAAGCAATGGATCCTATTATGGACTAGGGTCCTGTCTGGTTCAATCTTCTTTTCTGGGTACATCCATCTATGGTATGAGTGGGAGTCGATTATCAGCTGGTGTCAGACACCCCTTGTTTGTTCCGGGCGACCCACACTATTGGGATGGCCTCATGGTCGTTGGAGGTTTCTCCTAATTTGTACGATTTTGGACCATGGAATGGGCAGAATTCCCATGGATTGGAAGGCACAGTCCTAATGTGTGGCTCCAGTGGCCCAGCCTGGAAGGTGTGTGGCCCAAGACTTTGAGGACAGAAGTGAAAACACAAACTCAGCTTAGGTTTGGGGATGTAGGTATGGCAGGCCCGATCTACAAACCATGAGAAAAACTCTACAGGATATGAAGAAAGTGCGAGTCTGTGGCGATTGCTCAGGGTTTTGTCTCTGGATTTTGTATCAGTGATGGCCGTGGAATGTCGGGGAGGCCTCATGGGCCATGGACGAATCTTCCTCTCTGAGGATTTGGCCTGATTCCCAATTGCCTTTCGTCAATCTTGGGATGGGAGGACTCATTTCAGTTTTGTTACCTCAGGTGTCCCACCAAAAGAGGAATTCCAAAGCCAAGCCGTGGGGAAGACTGAAGGGACAACCCGAACTATGGTTAAAAATTGGGGCCTAGGGCCATGGCAAGCCCAATATGCTATCTCTTCATCCAGCCACTGAGTGGCCTTACTTGAGGACTGGGCTCAGCCTGAGGGTCACAATGTGTGTTTGTAACCAATGTGGCATGCAAGCATGGGCGGGGCCTCATGGGCCACACTGGTTTCAACGACACTGAACGTTGGACAACATGCCAACCACAAGGTTTCTTGCCATGGGGAAGGAGTTCTGATTTCTGCATCACCTTCAACATTGACAGTGATTGGAGATAAGGTCTAGGTTCTGAATCCTGAAAACCGAGGTTGGGAAGAGATGACGACCTAAGGCCATGGCGGCTCGATGTGCTCAGTGTGCGGCCAGCTGTCTGGGAGGGGCCAGGGGGTCCAGGCTCAGGCTGTGTCAGAAAGGGCATTAGTGCCCTGGTCAGCCTATGTATTTGGGGTACAGCCAAGGTCGGTGCAGGTTGATCCTCATTTGGGGTTACTGGGTAGCCCCAGAGGACAATGCTTTTTATCTGGAGGGCAGGCAGAGTGCTGCATTGTAGTTCTGGATTGCCAAACTGGAGGCCTTGTGGGCCAGTAGTCTGACGACAAAAGTCTGAGAACACAAGCTAGGCTTAGGTTTCTGGGTGAGGCCATGGCAGGCACAATCTACAGACCTGAATCGAGATCTCGTGCATCTGAAGTCAGGGCGAGGATCAGACGATCGCTCAGGTTGGAGTTTCTGTCCCTGATGGCCCCTTCATGAAGGGGGGGCATCACGAGGCCACGGGGGTTTTCCCATGATGGGAGTTGTGAGAAGCTCCAAACTGCAGAGAGTCTTCGGCAGGACAATTGAGACCTGTTGTTTGGCTCCAGGCCAATGATTCTGAGCAGGGTTCTAAGGATGGATGGCTGGGTAGCCCACCTCGCATTTGAATTGTCTCCTAGCAACAAGACAGTTTAGATCTCCTGGATCTGTGGGGAGCTACCGAGGATGCTGAGTTGAAATGCACACCCCTGGGGATGGGTCCGAATGTGCTTTTGTGTCTATGGAGACCTTGGAATGAAGCGGTGGCACTGGGGCCCTAAAGGGTTCTCCTAAACAGAGGCTTTGACACAGCTCCAACGTGCAAGTTTCCCATGTGTAGATGAGATGTTTTCTGATGGGTGAAACAAGAAACAGCTATATGCTGCTTTTGAAATCCAGGCCTCTGAGGAGAGATGCCTGGAAACCAATGCAATGGATCTGATTAGTGCCTAGGGGCCTGTTCTTTCCTTTTTACCTCTGAGGACATCTGTCTATGGGTCTGAGTGCAGGTAGGGGCTCATTTGGGCTCAGATTGACCCTGTTTTTCCTGGGAAGCTACCACTATTGAGATATATCAGGGACTTTGGAGGTTTATCCTATTAGAAGGGTTGTGGCCATTGGAATGGGCACACACAATTCCCTTGGAGAGGACAAGTACAGTCCTCAGGTTTGGCTCCAGGGGCCTGAGCCTGTAGGTTGTGTAGTCCAGCCCTTTTTGGACAGTTGTCTGAAAACACAAACTCGGCTTATGTTTCAGGTCATAGGTATGGCAGGACTGATCTACAGACCATGAGGAGAACTTTTCGGGATTTGAAAGAAGGGCGAGTGTGAGGCTCCTGCTCAAGTTTTTGTCTCGGGAATTCGTGTCACTCATGGTCGTGGAATTTCTGGGTGACTTCATGGAAAATGGACGAGTCTTACTCTCTGGTGGTTTGGCCCCGTCCAAAGAGTTTGGGTTCATTCTGTGGGCTGGAAGAAGTCCGTTTTATTTTGTTGTTGTTGTTGTTGTTGTTGTTTTCTTTTTTAACCTCAGGTGTCCCACCAAATGAGGGATTTCAGAGTAGAGCCCTAGGAGGGGCGAATGGACAATCAGAAATCTGGTTAAAAATTGGGGCCTAGGGACATGTCAAACCCATTATGACATCTAATGCTCCAGCCACTGAGAGGACTTACCAGAGGACAGGACTCATGTTGAGGGTCACAATGCGTGTGTATGCCCTCGTCGCACTCAAGAATGGGCGGGGCCTCAGGGTTTCTCCTACACTGATCGTTGGACAACGTGCCAACCACAAGGGTTCTTGCAATGGGTAAGGAGGAGTTCTGATTTCTGCATCAGACTTACCCCTGGGCAGTGATTGGAGATAAAGTCTCGGTTCTGAAGCCTGGAAACTGAGGTAGGGAAGATATGATGACCTAAGGCCATGGCGGGTTTTATGTGCTCAGTGAGCGGTAGGCTTTCTGGGTGTTGGTCAGGAGGTCCGGGCTCAGGATGTGTTCGACAGTGCATTCGTGCCCAAGTTAGACTATATAATTTGGGTAAAGTCGAGTGCTGTGTAGGTTTACCCTCATTTAAGGTGCCTGGGCAGCTCATGAGGCAATCATTTTTTTTCTGGAGGGCAGGCAGAGTGCTGCATTGTGGGTCCGGAATTGCCAAACTTGAGGGCTTTGGGGCCAGGAGTGTGAGGATGGAAGTCTGAGAAGACAAGCTAGACTTGGGTTTCAGTGCGAGGGCACGGCAGGTACCCCCTCCAGATCTGAACCAATATCTCATGCATCTGAAGTCAGGGCGAGGATCAGACGTTGGCTCAGGTGGGAGTTTCTGAGCATGACGGCCGCTTCATGAAGGGAGCAGAATCTCGAGACCATTGAGGTTTTCCCACGTTGGGTGTTGTGGGATGCCCCCTTTCAGGATTCCTTCTTCCGGACAATTGAGAACTGTTGGACAGCTCCAAGACATCCCATATGGAATGACTCCAGAGCACCGTTCGCGGATGGATGCCTGGGAAGCCCGCCTCGCATTCCAATTGTCTCCTAGCAACAAGACAGTTTAGATCTGATGGCTCTGCGGGAGCAACCTCGGTGGCTGAGTTGAAATGGACTTTCCTGAGGATGTGTCCTAATGTGTTTTTGTGTCCATGAGGGCCTTGGAATGGGGCGGTGGCACCGGCAACCTGAAGTACTTTCCTAAGCTTTGGACATGGCTCCCATGCACAGGTTTACTTGTGGAGACGAGATGAGTTCTGACGGGTGCCTCAGGAAAACCCCTATGCTCGTATTGGAATCAGGCTTTTGAGGACACATGCCTGTAACCCATAGCAATGGATCCTATTATGGACTAGGGTCCTGTCTGGTTCAATCTTCTTTTCTGGGTACATCCATCTATGGTATGAGTGGAAGTCGATTATCAGCTGGTGTCAGACACCCCTTGTTTGTTCCGGGCGACCCACACTATTGGGATGGCTTCAGGGTCGTTGGAGGTTTCTCCTAATTTGTACGATTTTGGACCATGGAATGGGCAGAATTCCCATGGATTGGTAGGCACAGTCCTAATGTGTGGCTCCAGGGGCCCAGCCTGGAGGGTGTGTGGCCCAAGACTTTGAGGACAGAAGTCTGAAAACACAAACTCAGCTTAGGTTTGGGGACGTAGGTATGGCAGGCCCGATCTACAAACCATGAGAAGAACTCTACAGGATATGAAGAAAGTGCGAGTCTGTGGCGATTGCTCAGGCTTTTTTCTCTGGATTTTGTATTAGTGATGGCCGTGGAATGTCGGGGAGGCCTCATGGGCCATGGACGAATCTTCCTCTCTAAGGATTTGGCCCGATTCCCAATTGCTTTTCGTCAATCTGTGGGATGGGAGGACTCATTACAGTTTAGTTACCTCAGGTGTCCCACCAAAAGAGGAATTCCAAAGCAAAGCCGTGGGGAAGACTGAAGGGACAATCCGAACTATGGTTAAAAATTGGGGCCTAGGGGCATGGCAAGCCCAATATGCTATCTCTTCATCCAGCCACTGAGTGGCCTTACTTGAGGACTGGGCTCAGCCTGAGGGTCACAATGTGTGTTTGTGACCAATGTGGCCCGCGATCATGGGCGGGGCCTCATGGGCCACACTGGTTTCAACGACACTGAACGTTGGACAACATGCCAACCACAACGTTTCTTGCCATGGGGAAGGAGTTCTGATTTTTGCATCACCTTCAACATGGACAGTGATTGGAGATAAGGTCTAGTTTCTGAAACCTGAAAACCGAGGTTGGGAAGAGATGACGACCTAAGGCCATGGCGGCTCGATGTGCTTAGTGTGCGGCCAGCTGTCTGGGAGGGGCCAGGGGGTCCAGGCTCAGGCTGTGTCAGAAAGGGCATTAGTGCCCTGGTCAGCCTATGTATTTGGGGTACAGCCAAGGTCGGTGCAGGTTGATCCTCATTTGGGGTTACTGGGTAGCCCCAGAGGACAATGTTTTTTATCTGGAGGGCAGGCAGAGTGCTGCATTGTAGTTCTGGATTGCCAAACTGGAGGCCTTGTGGGCCAGTAGTCTGACGACATAAGTCTGAGAACACAAGCTAGGCTTAGGTTTCTGGGTGAGGCCATGGCAGGCACAATCTACAGACCTGAATCGAGATCTCGTGCATCTGAAGTCAGGGCGAGGATCAGACGATCGCTCAGGTTGGAGTTTCTGTCCCTGATGGCCCCTTCATGAATGGGGGGGCATCACGAGGCCATGGGGGTTTTCCCATGATGGGAGTTGTGAGAAGCTCCAAACTGCAGAGAGTCTTCGGCAGGACAATTGAGACCTGTTGTTTGGCTCCAGGCCAATGATTCTGAGCAGGGTTCTAAGGATGGATGGCTGGGTAGCCCACCTCGCATTCCAATTGTCTCCTAGCAACAAGACAGGTTAGATCTCCTGGATCTGTGGGGAGCTACCGAGGATGCTGAGTTGAAATGCACACCCCTGGGGATGGGTCCGAATGTGCTTTTGTGTCTATGGAGACCTTGGAATGAAGCGGTGGCACTGGGGCCCTAAAGGGTTCTCCTAAACAGAGGCTTTGACACAGCTCCAACGTGCAAGTTTCCCATGTGTAGATGAGATGTTTTCTGATGGGTGAAACAAGAAACAGCTATATGCTGCCTTTGAAATCCAGGCCTCTGAGGAGAGATGCCTGGAAACCAAAGCAATGGATCTGATTAGTGCCTAGGGGCCTGTTCTTTCCTTTTTACCTCTGAGGACATCTGTCTATGGGTCTGAGTGCAGGTAGGGGCTCATTTGGGCTCAGATTGCCCCTGTTTTTCCTGGGAAGCTACCACTATTGAGATATATCAGGGACTTTGGAGGTTTATCCTATTAGAAGGGTTGTGGCCATTGGAATGGGCACACACAATTCCCTTGGAGAGGGCAAGTACAGTCCTCAGGTTTGGCTCCAGGGGCCTGAGCCTGTAGGTTGTGTCGTCCAGCCCCTTTTGGACAGTTGTCTGAAAACACAAACTCGGCTTATGTGTCAGGTCATAGGTATGGCAGGACTGATCTACAGACCATGAGGAGAATTTTTCGGGATTTGAAAGAAGGGCGAGTGTGAGGCTCCTGCTCAAGTTTTTGTCTCGGGATATCGTGTCACTCATGGTCGTGGAATTTCTGGGTGACTTCATGGGAAATGGACGAGTCTTACTCTCTGGTGGTTTGGCCCCGTCCAAAGAGTTTGGGTTCATTCTGTGGGCTGGAAGAAGTCCGTTTAATTTTGTTGTTGTTGTTGTTGTTGTTGTTGTTGTTGTTGTGGTTTTCTTTTTTAACCTCAGGTGTCCCACCAAATGAGGGATTTCAGAGTAGAGCCCTAGGAGGGGCGACTGGACAATCAGAAATCTGGTTAAAAATTGGGGCCTAGGGACATGTCAAGCCCATTATGACATCTAATGGTCCAGCCACTGAGAGGACTTACTAGAGGACAGGACTCATGCTGAGGGTCACAATGCGTGTGTATGCCCTCGTCGCACTCAAGAATGGGCGGGGCCTCAGGGTTTCTCCTACACTGATCGTTGGACAACGTGCCAACAACAAGGGTTCTTGCCATGGGTAAGGAGGAGTTCTGATTTCTGCATCAGACTCACCCCTGGGCAGTGATTGGAGATAAGATCTCGGTTCTGAAGCCTGAAAACTGAGGTAGGGAAGAGATGATGACCTAAGGCCATGGCGGGTTTTATGTGCTCAGTGTGCGGTCAGCTTTCTGGGTGTTGGTCAGGAGGTCCGGGCTCAGGATGTGTTCGACAGTGCATTCGTGCCCAGGTTAGACTATATAATTTGGGTAAAGTCGAGTGCTGTGTAGGTTTACCCTCATTTAAGGTGCCTGGGCAGCTCATGAGGCAATCATTTTTTTTTTAGAGGGCAGGCAGAGTGCTGCATTGTGGGTCCGGAATTGCCAAACTTGAGGGCTTAGGGGCCAGGAGTGTGAGGATGGAAGTCTGAGAAGACAAGCTAGACTTGGGTTTCAGGGAGAGGGCACGGCAGGTACCCCCTGCAGATCTGAACCAATATCTCATGCATCTGAAGTCAGGGCGAGGATCAGACGTTGGCTCAGGTGGGAGTTTCTGAGCATGACGGCCGCTTCATGAAGGGAGCGGAATCTCGAGACCATTGAGGTTTTCCCACGTTGGGAGTTGTGGGATGCCCCCTTCCAGGATTCCTTCTTCCGGACAATTGAGACCTGTTGGACAGCTCCAGGACATCCCATATGGAATGACTCCAGAGCACTGTTCGCGGATGGATGCCTGGGAAGCCCGCCTCGCATTCCAATTGTCTCCTAGCAATAAGACAGTTTAGATCTGATGGCTCTGCGGGAGCAACCTCGGTGGCTGAGTTGAAATGGACTTTCCTGAGGATGTGTCCTAATGTGTTTTTGTGTCCATGAGGGCCTTGGAATGGGGCGGTGGCACCGGCAACCTGAAGTACTTTCCTAAGCTTTGGACATGGCTCCCATGCACAGGTTTACTTGTGGAGACGAGATGAGTTCTGATGGGTGCCTCAGGAAAACCCCTATGCTCGTATTGGAATCAGGCTTTTGAGGACACAGGCCTGTAACCCATAGCAATGGATCCTATTATGGCCTAGGGTCCTGTCTGGTTCAATCTTCTTCTCTGGGGACATCCATCTATGGTATGAGTGGAGGTCGATTATCAGCTGGTGTCAGACACCCCTTGTTTGTTCCGGGTGACCCACACTATTGGGATGGCCTAAGGGTCGTTGGAGGTTTCTCCTAATTTGTACGATTTTGGACGATGGAATGGGCAGAATTTCCATGGATTGGTAGGCACAGTCCTAATGTGTGGCTCCAGGGGCCCAGCCTGGAGGGTGTGTGGCCCAAGATTTTAGGACAGAAGTCTGAAAACACAAACTCAGCTTAGGTTTGGGGACGTAGGTATGGCAGGCCCGATCTACAAACCATGAGAAGCACTCTACAGGATATGAAGAAAGTGCGAGTCTGTGGCGATTGCTCGGGCTTTTGTCTCTGGATTTTGTATCAGTGATGGCCGTGGAATGTCGGGGAGGCCTCATGGGCCATGGACGAATCTTCCTCTCTGAGGATTTGGCCCGATTCCCAATTGCTTTTCGTCAATCTGTGGGATGGGAGGACTCATTACAGTTTTGTTACCTCAGGTGTCCCACCAAAAGAGGAATTCCAAAGCAAAGCCGTGGGGAAGACTGAAGGGACAATCCGAACTATGGTTAAAATTTGGGGCCTAGGGGCATGGCAAGCCCAATATGCTATCTCTTCATCCAGCCACTGAGTGGCCTTACTTGAGGACTGGGCTCAGCCTGTGGGTCACAATGTGTGTTTGTGACCAATGTGGCCCGGGAGCATGGGCAGGGCCTCATGGGCCACACTGGTTTCCACGACACTGAACGTTGGACAACATGCCAACCACAAGGTTTCTTGCCATGGGGAAGGAGTTCTGATTTCTGCATCACCTTCAACATGGACAGTGATTGGAGATAAGGTCTAGGTTCTGAAACCTGAAAAACGAGGTTGGGAAGAGATGACGACCTAAGGCCATGGCGGCTCGATGTGCTCAGTGTGCGGCCAGCTGTCTGGGAGGGGCCAGGGGGTCCAGGCTCAGGCTGTGTCAGAAAGGGCATTAGTGCCCTGGTCAGCCTATGTATTTGGGGTACAGCCAAGGTCGGTGCAGGTTGATCCTCATTTGGGGTTACTGGGTAGCCCCAGAGGACAATGCTTTTTATCTGGAGGGCAGGCAGAGTGCTGCATTGTAGTTCTGGATTGCCAAACTGGAGGCCTTGTGGGCCAGTAGTCTGACGACAAAAGTCTGAGAACACAAGCTAGGCTTAGGTTTCTGGGTGAGGCCATGGCAGGCACAATCTACAGACCTGAATCGAGATCTCGTGCATCTGAAGTCAGGGCGAGGATCATACGATCGCTCAGGTTGGAGTTTCTGTCCCTGATGGCCCCTTCATGAATGGGAGGGCATCACGAGGCCATGGGGGTTTTCCCATGATGGGAGTTGTGAGAAGCTCCAAACTGCAGAGAGTCTTAAGCAGGACAATTGAGACCTGTTGTTTGGCTCCAGGCCAATGATTCTGAGCAGGGTTCTAAGGATGGATGGCTGGGTAGCCCACCTCGCATTCCAATTGTCTCCTAGCAACAAGACAGTTTAGATCTCCTGGATCTGTGGGGAGCTACCGAGGATGCTGAGTTGAAATGCACACCCCTGGGGATGGGTCCGAATGTGCTTTTGTGTCTATGGAGACCTTGGAATGAAGCGGTGGCACTGGGGCCCTAAAGGGTTCTCCTAAACAGAGGCTTTGACACAGCTCCAACGTGCAAGTTTCCCATGTGTAGATGAGATGTTTTCTGATGGGTGAAACAAGAAACAGCTATATGCTGCTTTTGAAATCCAGGCCTCTGAGGAGAGATGCCTGGAAACCAAAGCAATGCATCTGATTAGTGCCTAGGGGCCTGTTCTTTCCTTTTTACCTCTGAGGACATCTGTCTATGGGTCTGAGTGCAGGTAGGGGCTCATTTGGGCTCAGATTGACCCTGTTTTTCCTGGGAAGCTACCACTATTGAGATATATCAGGGACTTTGGAGGTTTATCCTATTAGAAGGGTTGTGGCCATTGGAATGGGCACACACAATTCCCTTGGAGAGGGCAAGTACAGTCCTCAGGTTTGGCTCCAGGGGCCTGAGCCTGTAGGTTGTGTCGTTAGCCCCTTTTGGACAGTTGTCTGAAAACACAAACTCGGCTTATGTTTCAGGTCATAGGTATGGCAGGACTGATCTACAGACCATGAGGAGAACTTTTCGGGATTTGAAAGAAGGGCGAGTGTGAGGCTCCTGCTCAAGTTTTTGTCTCGGGAATTCGTGTCACTCATGGTCGTGGAATTTCTGGGTGACTTCATGGGAAATGGACGAGTCTTACTCTCTGGTGGTTTGGCCCCGTCCAAAGAGTTTGGGTTCATTCTGTGGGCTGGAAGAAGTCCGTTTTATTTTGTTGTTGTTGTTGTTGTTGTTTTCTTTTTTAACCTCAGGTGTCCGACCAAATGAGGGATTTCAGAGTAGAGCCCTAGGAGGGGCGACTGGACAATCAGAAATCTGGTTAAAAATTGGGGCCTAGGGACATGTCAAGCCCATTATGACATCTAATGGTCCAGCCACTGAGAGGACTTACTAGAGGACAGGACTCATGCTGAGGGTCACAATGCGTGTGTATGCCCTCGTCGCACTCAAGAATGGGCGGGGCCTCAGGGTTTCTCCTACACTGATCGTTGGACAACGTGCCAACCACAAGGGTTCTTGCCATGGGTAAGGAGGAGTTCTGATTTCTGCATCAGACTCACCCCTGGGCAGTGATTGGAGATAAGATCTCGGTTCTGAAGCCTGGAAACTGAGGTAGGAAAGAAATGATGACCTAAGGCCATGGCGGGTTTTATGTGCTCAGTGTGCGGTCAGCTTTCTGGGTGTTGGTCAGGAGGTCCGGGCTCAGGATGTGTTCGACAGTGCATTCGTGCCCAGGTTAGACTATATAATTTGGGTAAAGTCGAGTGCTGTGTAGGTTTACCCTCATTTAAGGTGCCTGGGCAGCTCATGAGGCAATCATTTTTTTTCTAGAGGGCAGGCAGAGTGCTGCATTGTGGGTCCGGAATTGCCAAACTTGAGGACTTTGGGGCCAGGAGTGTGAGGATGGAAGTCTGAGAAGACAAGCTAGACTTGGGTTTCAGGGCGAGGGCACGGCAGGTACCCCCTGCAGATCTGAACCAATATCTCATGCATCTGAAGTCAGGGCGAGGATCAGACATTGGCTCAGGTGGGAGTTTCTGAGCATGACGGCCGCTTCATGAAGGGAGCGGAATCTCGAGACCATTGAGGTTTTCCCACGTTGGGAGTTGTGGGATGCCCCCTTCCAGGATTCCTTCTTCCAGACAATTGAGACCTGTTGGACAGCTCCAGGACATCCCATATAGAATGACTCCAGAGCACCGTTCGCGGATGGATGCCTGGGAAGCCCGCCTCGCATTCCAATTGTCTCCTAGCAATAAGACAGTTTAGATCTGATGGCTCTGCGGGAGCAACCTCGGTGGCTGAGTTGAAATGGACTTTCCTGAGGATGTGTCCTAATGTGTTTTTGTGTCCATGAGGGCCTTGGAATGGGGCGGTGGCACCGGCAACCTGAAGTACTTTCCTAAGCTTTGGACATGGCTCCCATGCACAGGTTTACTTGTGGAGACGAGATGAGTTCTGATGGGTGCCTCAGGAAAACCCCTATGCTCGTATTGGAATCAGGCTTTTGAGGACACATGCCTGTAACCCATAGCAATGGATCCTATTATGGCCTAGGGTCCTGGCTGGTTCAATCTTCTTCTCTGGGGACATCCATCTATGGTATGAGTGGAGGTCGATTATCAGCTGGTGTCAGACACCCCTTGTTTGTTCCGGGTGACCCACACTATTGGGATGGCCTAAGGGTCGTTGGAGGTTTCTCCTAATTTGTACGATTTTGGACCATGGAATGGGCAGAATTCCCATGGATTGGTAGGCACAGTCCTAATGTGTGGCTCCAGGGGCCCAGCCTGGAGGGTGTGTGGCCCAAGACTTTGAGGACAGAAGTCTGAAAACACAAACTCAGCTTAGGTTTGGGGACGTAGGTATGGCAGGCCCGATCTACAAACCATGAGAAGAACTCTACAGGATATGAAGAAAGTGCGAGTCTGTGGCGATTGCTCAGGCTTTTGTCTCTGGATTTTGTATCAGTGATGGCCGTGGAATGTCGGGGAGGCCTCATGGGCCATGGACGAATCTTCCTCTCTGAGGATTTGGCCCGATTCCCAATTGCTTTTCGTCAATATGTGGGAAGGGAGGACTCATTACAGTTTTGTTACCTCAGGTGTCCCACCAAAATAGGAATTCCAAAGCAAAGCCGTGGGGAAGACTGAAGGGACAATCCGAACTATGGTTAAAAATTGGGGCCTAGGGGCATGGCAAGCCCAATATGCTATCTCTTCATCCAGCCACTGAGTGGCCTTACTTGAGGACTGGGCTCAGCCTGAGGGTCACAATGTGTGTTTGTGACCAATGTGGCCCGCGAGCATGGGCGGGGCCTCATGGGCCACACTGGTTTCAACGACACTGAACGTTGGACAACATGCCAACCACAAGGTTTCTTGCCATGGGGAAGGAGTTCTGATTTCTGCATCACCTTCAACATGGACAGTGATTGGACATAAGGTCTAGGTTCTAAAACCTGAAAAACGAGGTTGGGAAGAGATGACGACCTAAGGCCATGGCGGCTCGATGTGCTCAGTGTGCGGCCAGCTGTCTGGGAGGGGACAGGGGGTCCAGGCTCAGGCTGTGTCAGAAAGGCATTAGTGCCCTGGTCAGCCTATGTATTTGGGGTACAGCCAAGGTAGGTGCAGGTTTATCCTAATTTGGGGTTACTGGGTAGCCCCAGAGGACAAAGTTTTTTATCTGGAGGGCCGGCAGAGTGCTGCATTGTAGTTCTGGATTGCCAAACTGGAGGCCTTGTGGGCCAGTAGTCTGACGACAAAAGTCTGAGAACACAAGCTAGGCTTAGGTTTCTGGGTGAGGCCATGGCAGGCACAATCTACAGACCTGAATCGAGATCTCGTGCATCTGAAGTCAGGGCGAGGATCAGACGATCGCTCAGGTTGGAGTTTCTGTCCCTGATGGCCCCTTCATGAAGGGGGGGCATCACGAGGCCATGGGGGTTTTCCCATGATGGGAGTTGTGAGAAGCTCCAAACTGCAGAGAGTCTTCGGCAGGACAATTGAGACCTGTTGTTTGGCTCCAGGCCAATGATTCTGAGCAGGGTTCTAAGGATGGATGGCTGGGTAGCCCACCTCGCATTCCAATTGTCTCCTAGCAACAAGACAGTTTAGATCTCCTGGATCTGTGGGGAGCTACCGAGGATGCTGAGTTGAAATGCACACCCCTGGGGATGGGTCCGAATGTGCTTTTGTGTCTATGGAGACCTTGGAATGAAGCGGTGGCACTGGGGCCCTAAAAGGTACTCCTAAACAGAGGCTTTGACACAGCTCCAACGTGCAAGTTTCTCATGTGTAGATGAGATGTTTTCTGATGGGTGAGTCAAGAAACAGCTATATGCTGCTTTTGAAATCCAGGCCTCTGAGGAGAGATGCCTGGAAACCAAAACAATGGATCTGATTAGTGCCTAGGGGCCTGTTCTTTCCTTTTTACCTCTGAGGACATCTGTCTATGGGTCTGAGTGCAGGTAGGGGCTCATTTGGGCTCAGATTGACCCTGTTTTTCCTGGGAAGCTACCACTATTGAGATATATCAGGGACTTTGGAGGTTTATCCTATTAGAAGGGTTGTGGCCATTGGAATGGGCACACACAATTCCCTGGAGAGGGCAAGTACAGTCCTCAGGTTTGGCTCCAGGGGCCTGAGCCTGTAGGTTGTGTCGTCCAGCCCCTTTTGGACAGTTGTCTGAAAACACAAACTCGGCTTATGTTTCAGGTCATAGGTATGGCAGGACTGATCTACAGACCATGAGGAGAACTTTTCGGGATTTGAAAGAAGGGCGAGTGTGAGGCTCCTGCTCAAGTTTTTGTCTCGGGATATCGTGTCACTCATGGTCGTGGAATTTCTGGGTGACTTCATGGGAAATGGACGAGTCTTACTCTCTGGTGGTTTGGCCCCGTCCAAAGAGTTTGGGTTCATTCTGTGGGCTGGAAGAAGTCCGTTTTATTTTGTTGTTGTTGTTGTTGTTGTTTTCTTTTTTAACCTCAGGTGTCTGACCAAATGAGGGATTTCAGAGTAGAGCCCTAGGAGGGGCGACTGGACAATCAGAAATCTGGTTAAAAATTGGGGCCTAGGGACATGTCAAGCCCATTATGACATCTAATGGTCCAGCCACTGAGAGGACTTACTAGAGGACAGGACTCATGCTGAGGGTCACAATGCGTGTGTATGCCCTCGTCGCACTCAAGAATGGGCGGGGCCTCAGGGTTTCTCCTACACTGATCGTTGGACAACGTGCCAACAACAAGGGTTCTTGCCATGGGTAAGGAGGAGTTCTGATTTCTGCATCAGACTCACCCCTGGGCAGTGATTGGAGATAAGATCTCGGTTCTGAAGCCTGAAAACTGAGGTAGGGAAGAGATGATGACCTAAGGCCATGGCGGGTTTTATGTGCTCAGTGTGCGGTCAGCTTTCTGGGTGTTGGTCAGGAGGTCCGGGCTCAGGATGTGTTCGACAGTGCATTCGTGCCCAGGTTAGACTATATAATTTGGGTAAAGTCGAGTGCTGTGTAGGTTTACCCTCATTTAAGGTGCCTGGGCAGCTCATGAGGCAATCATTTTTTTTCTAGAGGGCAGGCAGAGTGCTGCATTGTGGGTCCGGAATTGCCAAACTTGAGGGCTTCGGGGCCAGGAGTGTGAGGACGGAAGTCTGAGAAGACAAGCTAGACTTGGGCTTCAGTGCGAGGGCACGGCAGGTACCCCCTGCAGATCTGAACCATTATATCATGCATCTGAAGTCAGGGCGAGGATCAGACGTTGGCTCAGGTGGGAGTTTCTGAGCAATACGGCCGCTTCATGAAGGGAGCGGAATCTCGAGGCCATTGAGGTTTTCCCACGTTGGGAGTTGTGGGATGCCCCCTTCCAGGATTCCTTCTTCGGGACAATTGAGACCTGCTGGACAGCTCCAAGACATCACATAGGGAATGACTCCAGAGCACCGTTCGGGGATGAATGCCTGGGAAGCCCGCCTCGCATTTCAATTGTCTCCTAGCAACAAGACAGTTTAGATCTGATGGCTCTGCGGGAGCAACCGGGGTGGCTGAGTTGAAATGGACTTTCCTGAGGATGTGTCCTAATGTGTTTTTGTGTCCATGAGGGCCTTGGAATGGGGCGGTGGCACCGGCAACCTGAAGTACTCTCCTAAGCTTTGGACATGGCTCCCATGCACAGGTTTCCTTGTGGGGACGAGATGAGTTTGATGGGTGCCTCTGGAAAACCCCTATGCTCGTATTGGAATCAGGCTTTTGAGGACACATGCTTGTAACCCAAAGCAATGGATCCTATTATGGACTAGGGTCCTGTCTGGTTCAATCTTCTTTTCTGGGTACATCCATCTATGGTATGAGTGGGAGTCGATTATCAGCTGGTGTCAGACACCCCTTGTTTGTTCCGGGCGACCCACACTATTGGGATGGCCTCATGGTCGTTGGAGGTTTCTCCTAATTTGTACGATTTTGGACCATGGAATGGGCAGAATTCCCATGGATTGGAAGGCACAGTCCTAATGTGTGGCTCCAGTGGCCCAGCCTGGAAGGTGTGTGGCCCAAGACTTTGAGGACAGAAGTGAAAACACAAACTCAGCTTAGGTTTGGGGATGTAGGTATGGCAGGCCCGATCTACAAACCATGAGAAAAACTCTACAGGATATGAAGAAAGTGCGAGTCTGTGGCGATTGCTCAGGGTTTTGTCTCTGGATTTTGTATCAGTGATGGCCGTGGAATGTCGGGGAGGCCTCATGGGCCATGGACGAATCTTCCTCTCTGAGGATTTGGCCTGATTCCCAATTGCCTTTCGTCAATCTTGGGATGGGAGGACTCATTTCAGTTTTGTTACCTCAGGTGTCCCACCAAAAGAGGAATTCCAAAGCCAAGCCGTGGGGAAGACTGAAGGGACAACCCGAACTATGGTTAAAAATTGGGGCCTAGGGCCATGGCAAGCCCAATATGCTATCTCTTCATCCAGCCACTGAGTGGCCTTACTTGAGGACTGGGCTCAGCCTGAGGGTCACAATGTGTGTTTGTAACCAATGTGGCATGCAAGCATGGGCGGGGCCTCATGGGCCACACTGGTTTCAACGACACTGAACGTTGGACAACATGCCAACCACAAGGTTTCTTGCCATGGGGAAGGAGTTCTGATTTCTGCATCACCTTCAACATTGACAGTGATTGGAGATAAGGTCTAGGTTCTGAATCCTGAAAACCGAGGTTGGGAAGAGATGACGACCTAAGGCCATGGCGGCTCGATGTGCTCAGTGTGCGGCCAGCTGTCTGGGAGGGGCCAGGGGGTCCAGGCTCAGGCTGTGTCAGAAAGGGCATTAGTGCCCTGGTCAGCCTATGTATTTGGGGTACAGCCAAGGTCGGTGCAGGTTGATCCTCATTTGGGGTTACTGGGTAGCCCCAGAGGACAATGCTTTTTATCTGGAGGGCAGGCAGAGTGCTGCATTGTAGTTCTGGATTGCCAAACTGGAGGCCTTGTGGGCCAGTAGTCTGACGACAAAAGTCTGAGAACACAAGCTAGGCTTAGGTTTCTGGGTGAGGCCATGGCAGGCACAATCTACAGACCTGAATCGAGATCTCGTGCATCTGAAGTCAGGGCGAGGATCAGACGATCGCTCAGGTTGGAGTTTCTGTCCCTGATGGCCCCTTCATGAAGGGGGGGCATCACGAGGCCACGGGGGTTTTCCCATGATGGGAGTTGTGAGAAGCTCCAAACTGCAGAGAGTCTTCGGCAGGACAATTGAGACCTGTTGTTTGGCTCCAGGCCAATGATTCTGAGCAGGGTTCTAAGGATGGATGGCTGGGTAGCCCACCTCGCATTTGAATTGTCTCCTAGCAACAAGACAGTTTAGATCTCCTGGATCTGTGGGGAGCTACCGAGGATGCTGAGTTGAAATGCACACCCCTGGGGATGGGTCCGAATGTGCTTTTGTGTCTATGGAGACCTTGGAATGAAGCGGTGGCACTGGGGCCCTAAAGGGTTCTCCTAAACAGAGGCTTTGACACAGCTCCAACGTGCAAGTTTCCCATGTGTAGATGAGATGTTTTCTGATGGGTGAAACAAGAAACAGCTATATGCTGCTTTTGAAATCCAGGCCTCTGAGGAGAGATGCCTGGAAACCAATGCAATGGATCTGATTAGTGCCTAGGGGCCTGTTCTTTCCTTTTTACCTCTGAGGACATCTGTCTATGGGTCTGAGTGCAGGTAGGGGCTCATTTGGGCTCAGATTGACCCTGTTTTTCCTGGGAAGCTACCACTATTGAGATATATCAGGGACTTTGGAGGTTTATCCTATTAGAAGGGTTGTGGCCATTGGAATGGGCACACACAATTCCCTTGGAGAGGACAAGTACAGTCCTCAGGTTTGGCTCCAGGGGCCTGAGCCTGTAGGTTGTGTAGTCCAGCCCTTTTTGGACAGTTGTCTGAAAACACAAACTCGGCTTATGTTTCAGGTCATAGGTATGGCAGGACTGATCTACAGACCATGAGGAGAACTTTTCGGGATTTGAAAGAAGGGCGAGTGTGAGGCTCCTGCTCAAGTTTTTGTCTCGGGAATTCGTGTCACTCATGGTCGTGGAATTTCTGGGTGACTTCATGGAAAATGGACGAGTCTTACTCTCTGGTGGTTTGGCCCCGTCCAAAGAGTTTGGGTTCATTCTGTGGGCTGGAAGAAGTCCGTTTTATTTTGTTGTTGTTGTTGTTGTTGTTGTTTTCTTTTTTAACCTCAGGTGTCCCACCAAATGAGGGATTTCAGAGTAGAGCCCTAGGAGGGGCGAATGGACAATCAGAAATCTGGTTAAAAATTGGGGCCTAGGGACATGTCAAACCCATTATGACATCTAATGCTCCAGCCACTGAGAGGACTTACCAGAGGACAGGACTCATGTTGAGGGTCACAATGCGTGTGTATGCCCTCGTCGCACTCAAGAATGGGCGGGGCCTCAGGGTTTCTCCTACACTGATCGTTGGACAACGTGCCAACCACAAGGGTTCTTGCAATGGGTAAGGAGGAGTTCTGATTTCTGCATCAGACTTACCCCTGGGCAGTGATTGGAGATAAAGTCTCGGTTCTGAAGCCTGGAAACTGAGGTAGGGAAGATATGATGACCTAAGGCCATGGCGGGTTTTATGTGCTCAGTGAGCGGTAGGCTTTCTGGGTGTTGGTCAGGAGGTCCGGGCTCAGGATGTGTTCGACAGTGCATTCGTGCCCAAGTTAGACTATATAATTTGGGTAAAGTCGAGTGCTGTGTAGGTTTACCCTCATTTAAGGTGCCTGGGCAGCTCATGAGGCAATCATTTTTTTTCTGGAGGGCAGGCAGAGTGCTGCATTGTGGGTCCGGAATTGCCAAACTTGAGGGCTTTGGGGCCAGGAGTGTGAGGATGGAAGTCTGAGAAGACAAGCTAGACTTGGGTTTCAGTGCGAGGGCACGGCAGGTACCCCCTCCAGATCTGAACCAATATCTCATGCATCTGAAGTCAGGGCGAGGATCAGACGTTGGCTCAGGTGGGAGTTTCTGAGCATGACGGCCGCTTCATGAAGGGAGCAGAATCTCGAGACCATTGAGGTTTTCCCACGTTGGGTGTTGTGGGATGCCCCCTTTCAGGATTCCTTCTTCCGGACAATTGAGAACTGTTGGACAGCTCCAAGACATCCCATATGGAATGACTCCAGAGCACCGTTCGCGGATGGATGCCTGGGAAGCCCGCCTCGCATTCCAATTGTCTCCTAGCAACAAGACAGTTTAGATCTGATGGCTCTGCGGGAGCAACCTCGGTGGCTGAGTTGAAATGGACTTTCCTGAGGATGTGTCCTAATGTGTTTTTGTGTCCATGAGGGCCTTGGAATGGGGCGGTGGCACCGGCAACCTGAAGTACTTTCCTAAGCTTTGGACATGGCTCCCATGCACAGGTTTACTTGTGGAGACGAGATGAGTTCTGACGGGTGCCTCAGGAAAACCCCTATGCTCGTATTGGAATCAGGCTTTTGAGGACACATGCCTGTAACCCATAGCAATGGATCCTATTATGGACTAGGGTCCTGTCTGGTTCAATCTTCTTTTCTGGGTACATCCATCTATGGTATGAGTGGAAGTCGATTATCAGCTGGTGTCAGACACCCCTTGTTTGTTCCGGGCGACCCACACTATTGGGATGGCTTCAGGGTCGTTGGAGGTTTCTCCTAATTTGTACGATTTTGGACCATGGAATGGGCAGAATTCCCATGGATTGGTAGGCACAGTCCTAATGTGTAGCTCCAGTGGCCCAGCCTGGAAGGTGTGTGGCCCAAGACTTTGAGGACAGAAGTCTGAAAACACAAAGTCAGCTTAGGTTTGGGGATGTAGGTATGGCAGGCCCGATCTACAAACCATGAGAAGAACTCTACAGGATATGAAGAAAGTGCGAGTCTGTGGCGATTGCTCAGGCTTTTGTCTCTGGATTTTGTATCAGCGATGGCCGTGGAATGTCGGGGAGGCCTTATGGGCCATGGACGAATCTTCCTCTCTGAGGATTTGGCCCGATTCCCAATTGCTTTTCGTCAATCTGTGGGATGGGAGGACTCATTTCAGTTTTGTTACCTCAGGTGTCCCACCAAAAGAGGAATTCCAAAGCAAAGCCGTGGGGAAGACTGAAGGGACAACCCGAACTATGGTTAAAAATTGGGGCCTAGGGGCATGGCAAGCCCAATATGCTATCTCTTCATCCAGCCACTGAGTGGCCTTACTTGAGGACTGGGCTCAGCCTGAGGGTCACAATGTGTGTTTGTGACCAATGTGGCCCGCGAGCATGGGCGGGGCCTCATGGGCCACACTGGTTTCAACGACACTGAACGTTGGACAACATGCCAACCACAAGGTTTCTTGCCATGGGGAAGGAGTTCTGATTTTTGCATCACCTTCAACCTTGGGCAGTGATTGGAGATAAGGTCGAGGTTCTGAAACTTGAAAACCGAGTTTGGGAGAGATGACGACCTAAGGCCATGGCGGCTCGACGTGCTCAGTGTGCGGCCAGCTGTCTGGGAGGGGTTAGGAGGTCCAGGCTCAGGCTGTGTCAGAAAGGGCATTAGTGCCCTGGTCAGCCTATGTATTTGGGGTACAGCCAAGGTCGGTGCAGGTTGATCCTCATTTGGGGTTACTGGGTAGCCCTAGAGGACAATGTTTTTTATCTGTAGGGCAGGCAGAGTGCTGTATTGTAGTTCTGGATTGCCAAACTGGAGGCCTTGTGGGCCAGTAGTCTGACGACAAAAGTCTGAGAACACAAGCTAGGCTTAGGTTTCTGGGTGAGGCCATGGCAGGCACAATCTACAGACCTGAATCGAGATCTCGTGCATCTGAAGTCAGGGCGAGGATCAGACGATCGCTCAGGTTGGAGTTTCTGTCCCTGATGGCCCCTTCATGAAGGGGGGGCATCACGAGGCCACGGGGGTTTTCCCATGATGGGAGTTGTGAGAAGCTCCAAACTGCAGAGAGTCTTCGGCAGGACAATTGAGACCTGTTGTTTGGCTCCAGGCCAATGATTCTGAGCAGGGTTCTAAGGATGGATGGCTGGGTAGCCCACCTCGCATTTGAATTGTCTCCTAGCAACAAGACAGTTTAGATCTCCTGGATCTGTGGGGAGCTACCGAGGATGCTGAGTTGAAATGCACACCCCTGGGGATGGGTCCGAATGTGCTTTTGTGTCTATGGAGACCTTGGAATGAAGCGGTGGCACTGGGGCCCTAAAGGGTTCTCCTAAACAGAGGCTTTGACACAGCTCCAACGTGCAAGTTTCCCATGTGTAGATGAGATGTTTTCTGATGGGTGAAACAAGAAACAGCTATATGCTGCTTTTGAAATCCAGGCCTCTGAGGAGAGATGCCTGGAAACCAATGCAATGGATCTGATTAGTGCCTAGGGGCCTGTTCTTTCCTTTTTACCTCTGAGGACATCTGTCTATGGGTCTGAGTGCAGGTAGGGGCTCATTTGGGCTCAGATTGACCCTGTTTTTCCTGGGAAGCTACCACTATTGAGATATATCAGGGACTTTGGAGGTTTATCCTATTAGAAGGGTTGTGGCCATTGGAATGGGCACACACAATTCCCTTGGAGAGGACAAGTACAGTCCTCAGGTTTGGCTCCAGGGGCCTGAGCCTGTAGGTTGTGTAGTCCAGCCCTTTTTGGACAGTTGTCTGAAAACACAAACTCGGCTTATGTTTCAGGTCATAGGTATGGCAGGACTGATCTACAGACCATGAGGAGAACTTTTCGGGATTTGAAAGAAGGGCGAGTGTGAGGCTCCTGCTCAAGTTTTTGTCTCGGGAATTCGTGTCACTCATGGTCGTGGAATTTCTGGGTGACTTCATGGAAAATGGACGAGTCTTACTCTCTGGTGGTTTGGCCCCGTCCAAAGAGTTTGGGTTCATTCTGTGGGCTGGAAGAAGTCCGTTTTATTTTGTTGTTGTTGTTGTTGTTGTTGTTTTCTTTTTTAACCTCAGGTGTCCCACCAAATGAGGGATTTCAGAGTAGAGCCCTAGGAGGGGCGAATGGACAATCAGAAATCTGGTTAAAAATTGGGGCCTAGGGACATGTCAAACCCATTATGACATCTAATGCTCCAGCCACTGAGAGGACTTACCAGAGGACAGGACTCATGTTGAGGGTCACAATGCGTGTGTATGCCCTCGTCGCACTCAAGAATGGGCGGGGCCTCAGGGTTTCTCCTACACTGATCGTTGGACAACGTGCCAACCACAAGGGTTCTTGCAATGGGTAAGGAGGAGTTCTGATTTCTGCATCAGACTTACCCCTGGGCAGTGATTGGAGATAAAGTCTCGGTTCTGAAGCCTGGAAACTGAGGTAGGGAAGATATGATGACCTAAGGCCATGGCGGGTTTTATGTGCTCAGTGAGCGGTAGGCTTTCTGGGTGTTGGTCAGGAGGTCCGGGCTCAGGATGTGTTCGACAGTGCATTCGTGCCCAAGTTAGACTATATAATTTGGGTAAAGTCGAGTGCTGTGTAGGTTTACCCTCATTTAAGGTGCCTGGGCAGCTCATGAGGCAATCATTTTTTTTCTGGAGGGCAGGCAGAGTGCTGCATTGTGGGTCCGGAATTGCCAAACTTGAGGGCTTTGGGGCCAGGAGTGTGAGGATGGAAGTCTGAGAAGACAAGCTAGACTTGGGTTTCAGTGCGAGGGCACGGCAGGTACCCCCTCCAGATCTGAACCAATATCTCATGCATCTGAAGTCAGGGCGAGGATCAGACGTTGGCTCAGGTGGGAGTTTCTGAGCATGACGGCCGCTTCATGAAGGGAGCAGAATCTCGAGACCATTGAGGTTTTCCCACGTTGGGTGTTGTGGGATGCCCCCTTTCAGGATTCCTTCTTCCGGACAATTGAGAACTGTTGGACAGCTCCAAGACATCCCATATGGAATGACTCCAGAGCACCGTTCGCGGATGGATGCCTGGGAAGCCCGCCTCGCATTCCAATTGTCTCCTAGCAACAAGACAGTTTAGATCTGATGGCTCTGCGGGAGCAACCTCGGTGGCTGAGTTGAAATGGACTTTCCTGAGGATGTGTCCTAATGTGTTTTTGTGTCCATGAGGGCCTTGGAATGGGGCGGTGGCACCGGCAACCTGAAGTACTTTCCTAAGCTTTGGACATGGCTCCCATGCACAGGTTTACTTGTGGAGACGAGATGAGTTCTGACGGGTGCCTCAGGAAAACCCCTATGCTCGTATTGGAATCAGGCTTTTGAGGACACATGCCTGTAACCCATAGCAATGGATCCTATTATGGACTAGGGTCCTGTCTGGTTCAATCTTCTTTTCTGGGTACATCCATCTATGGTATGAGTGGAAGTCGATTATCAGCTGGTGTCAGACACCCCTTGTTTGTTCCGGGCGACCCACACTATTGGGATGGCTTCAGGGTCGTTGGAGGTTTCTCCTAATTTGTACGATTTTGGACCATGGAATGGGCAGAATTCCCATGGATTGGTAGGCACAGTCCTAATGTGTAGCTCCAGTGGCCCAGCCTGGAAGGTGTGTGGCCCAAGACTTTGAGGACAGAAGTCTGAAAACACAAAGTCAGCTTAGGTTTGGGGATGTAGGTATGGCAGGCCCGATCTACAAACCATGAGAAGAACTCTACAGGATATGAAGAAAGTGCGAGTCTGTGGCGATTGCTCAGGCTTTTGTCTCTGGATTTTGTATCAGCGATGGCCGTGGAATGTCGGGGAGGCCTTATGGGCCATGGACGAATCTTCCTCTCTGAGGATTTGGCCCGATTCCCAATTGCTTTTCGTCAATCTGTGGGATGGGAGGACTCATTTCAGTTTTGTTACCTCAGGTGTCCCACCAAAAGAGGAATTCCAAAGCAAAGCCGTGGGGAAGACTGAAGGGACAACCCGAACTATGGTTAAAAATTGGGGCCTAGGGGCATGGCAAGCCCAATATGCTATCTCTTCATCCAGCCACTGAGTGGCCTTACTTGAGGACTGGGCTCAGCCTGAGGGTCACAATGTGTGTTTGTGACCAATGTGGCCCGCGAGCATGGGCGGGGCCTCATGGGCCACACTGGTTTCAACGACACTGAACGTTGGACAACATGCCAACCACAAGGTTTCTTGCCATGGGGAAGGAGTTCTGATTTTTGCATCACCTTCAACCTTGGGCAGTGATTGGAGATAAGGTCGAGGTTCTGAAACTTGAAAACCGAGTTTGGGAGAGATGACGACCTAAGGCCATGGCGGCTCGACGTGCTCAGTGTGCGGCCAGCTGTCTGGGAGGGGTTAGGAGGTCCAGGCTCAGGCTGTGTCAGAAAGGGCATTAGTGCCCTGGTCAGCCTATGTATTTGGGGTACAGCCAAGGTCGGTGCAGGTTGATCCTCATTTGGGGTTACTGGGTAGCCCTAGAGGACAATGTTTTTTATCTGTAGGGCAGGCAGAGTGCTGTATTGTAGTTCCGGATTGCCAAACTGGAGGCCTTGTGGGCCAGTAGCCCCAGAGAACAATGTTTTTCTTCTGGAGGGCAGGCAGAGTGCTCCATTGTAGTTCTGGATTGCCAAATGGAGGTCTCGTGGGCCAGTAGTCTGACGACAAAAGTCTAAGAACACAAGCTAGGGTTAGGTTTCTGGGTGAGGCTATGGCAGGCACAATCTACAGACCTGAATCGAGATCTCGTGCATCTGAAGTCAGGGCGAGGATCTGACGATCGCTCAGGTTGGAGTTTCTGTCCCTGATGGCCCCTTCATGAATGGGGGGGCATCACGAGGCCATGGGGGTTTTCCCACTATGGGAGTTGTGAGAAGCTCCAAACTGCAGAGAGTCTTCGGCAGGACAATTGAGACCTGTTGTTTGGCTCCAGGCAAATGATTCTGAGCAGGGTTCTAAGGATGGATGGCTGGGTAGCCCACCTCGCATTCCAATTGTCTCCTAGCAAAAAGACAGGTTAGATCTCCTGGATCTGTGGGCAGCTACCGAGGATGCTGAGTTGAAATGGACACCCCTGGGGATGGGTCCTAATGTGCTTTTGTGTCTATGGAGACCTTGGAATGTAGCGGTGGCACTGAGGCCCTAAAGGGTTCTCCTAAACAGAGGCTTTGACACAGCTCCAACGTGCAAGTTTCCCATGTGTAGATGAGATGTTTTCTTATGGGTGAATCAAGAAACAGCTATATGCTGCTTTTGAAATCCAGGCCTCTGAGGAGAGATGCCTGAAAATCAAAGCAATGGATCTGATTAGTGCCTAGGTGCCTGTTCTTTCCTTTTTACCTCTGAGGACATCAGTCTATGGGTCTGAGTGCAGATAGGTGCTCATTTGGGCTCAGATTGCCCCTGTTTTTCCTGGGAAACCACCAATTTTGAGATGGATCAGGGACTTTGGAGGTTTATCCTATTAGAAGGGTTGTGGCCATTGGAATGGGCACAAACAATTCCCTTGGAGAAGGCAAGTACAGTCCTCAGGTTTGGCTCCAGGGGCCTGAGCCTGTAGATTGTGTAGGCCAGGGCTGTTTAGACAGTTGTCTGAAAACAAACTCAGCTTAGGTTGGGGACGTAGGTATGGCAATCCCGATCTACAAACCATGAGAAGAACTCTTCAGGATATGAAGAAAGTGCGAGTCTGTGGCGATTGCTAAGGCTTTTGTCTCTGGATTTTGTATCAGTGATGGCCGTGGAATGTCGGGGAGGCCTCATGGGCCATGGACGAATCTTCCTCTCTGAGGATTTGGCCCGATTCCCAATTGCTTTTCGTCAATCTGTGGGATGGGAGGACTCATTTCAGTTTTGTTACCTCAGGTGTCCCACCAAAAGAGGAATTCCAAAGCAAAGCCGTGGGGAAGACTGAAGGGACAATCCGAACTATGGTTAAAAATTGGGGCCTAGGGGCATGGCAAGCCCAATATGCTATCTCTTCATCCAGCCACTGAGTGGCCTTACTTGAGGACTGGGCTCAGCCTGAGGGTCACAATGTGTGTTTGTGACCAATGTGGCCCGCGAGCATGGGCGGGGCCTCATGGGCCACACTGGTTTCAACAACACTGAACGTTGGACAACATGCCAACCACAAGGTTTCTTGCCATGGGGAAGGAGTTCTGATTTCTGCATCACCTTCAACATGGACAGTGATTGGAGATAAGGTCTAGGTTCTGAAACCTGAAAAACGAGGCTGGGAAGAGATGACGACCTAAGGCCATGGCGGCTCGATGTGCTCAGTGTGCGGCCAGCTGTCTGGGAGGGGCCAGGGGGTCCAGGCTCAGGCTGTGTCAGAAAGGGCATTAGTGCCCTGGTCAGCCTATGTATTTGGGGTACAGCCAAGGTCGGTGCAGGTTGATCCTCATTTGGGGTTACTGGGTAGCCCCAGAGGACAATGTTTTTTATCTGGAGGGCAGGCAGAGTGCTGCATTGTAGTTCTGGATTGCCAAACTGGAGGCCTTGTGGGCCAGTAGTCTGACGACAAAAGTCTGAGAACACAAGCTAGGCTTAGGTTTCTGGGTGAGGCCATGGCAGGCACAATCTACAGTCCTGAATCGAGATCTAGTGCATCTGAAGTCAGGGCGTGGATCAGACGATCGCTCAGGTTGGAGTTTCTGTCCCTGATGGCCCCTTCATGAATGGGGGGGCATCACGAGGCCATGGGGGTTTTCCCATGATGGGAGTTGTGAGAAGCTCCAAACTGCAGAGAGTCTTCGGCAGGACAATTGAGACCTGTTGTTTGGCTCCAGGCCAATGATTCTGAGCAGGGTTCTATGGATGGATGGCTGGGTAGCCCACCTCGCATTCCAATTGTCTCCTAGCAACAAGACAGTTTAGATCTCCTGGATCTGTGGGGAGCTACCGAGGATGCTGAGTTGAAATGCACACCCCTGGGGATGGGTCCGAATGTGCTTTTGTGTCTATGGAGACCTTGGAATGAAGCGGTGGCACTGGGGCCCTAAAGGGTTCTCCTAAACAGAGGCTTTGACACAGCTCCAACGTGCAAGTTTCCCATGTGTAGATGAGATGTTTTCTGATGGGTGAAACAAGAAACAGCTATATGCTGCTTTTGAAATCCAGGCCTCTGAGGAGAGATGCCTGGAAACCAAAGCAATGGATCTGATTAGTGCCTAGGGGCCTGTTCTTTCCTTTTTACCTCTGAGGACATCTGTCTATGGGTCTGAGTGCAGGTAGGGGCTCATTTGGGCTCAGATTGCCCCTGTTTTTCCTGGGAAGCTACCACTATTGAGATATATCAGGGACTTTGGAGGTTTATCCTATTAGAAGGGTTGTGGCCATTGGAATGGGCACACACAATTCCCTTGGAGAGGGCAAGTACAGTCCTCAGGTTTGGCTCCAGGGGCCTGAGCCTGTAGGTTGTGTCGTTAGCCCCTTTTGGACAGTTGTCTGAAAACACAAACTCGGCTTATGTTTCAGGTCATAGGTATGGCAGGACTGATCTACAGACCATGAGGAGAACTTTTTGGGATTTGAAAGAAGGGCGAGTGTGAGGCTCCTGCTCAAGTTTTTGTCTCGGGATATCGTGTCACTCATGGTCGTGGAATTTCTGGGTGACTTCATGGGAAATGGACGAGTCTTACTCTCTGGTGGTTTGGCCCCGTCCAAAGAGTTTGGGTTCATTCTGTGGGCTGGAAGAAGTCCGTTTTATTTTGTTGTTCTTGTTGTTGTTGTTGTTTTCTTTTTTAACCTCAGGTGTCCCACCAAATGAGGGATGTCAGAGTAGAGCCCTAGGAGGGGCGACTGGACAATCAGAAATCTGGTTAAAAATTGGGGCCTAGGGACATGTCAAGCCCATTATGACATCTAATGGTCCAGCCACTGAGAGGACTTACTAGAGGACAGGACTCATGCTGAGGGTCACAATGCGTGTGTATGCCCTCGTCGCACTCAAGAATGGGCGGGGCCTCAGGGTTTCTCCTACACTGATCGTTGGACAACGTGCCAACCACAAGGGTTCTTGCCATGGGTAAGGAGGAGTACTGATTTCTGCATCAGACTCACCCCTGGGCAGTGATTGGAGATAAGGTCTCGGTTCTGAAGCATGAAAACTGAGGTAGGGAAGAGATGATGACCTAAGGCCAAGGCGGGTTTTATGTGCTCAGTGTGCGGTCAGCTTTCTGGGTGTTGGTCAGGAGGTCCGGGCTCAGGATGTGTTCGACAGTGCATTCGTGCCCAGGTTAGACTATATAATTTGGGTAAAGTCGAGTGCTGTGTAGGTTTACCCTCATTTAAGGTGCCTGGGCAGCTCATGAGGCAATCATTTTTTTTCTAGAGGGCAGGCAGAGTGCTGCATTGTGGGTCCGGAATTGCCAAACTTGAGGGCTTTGGGGCCAGGAGTGTGAGGATGGAAGTCTGAGAAGACAAGCTAGACTTGGGTTTCAGGGCGAGGGCACGGCAGGTACCCCCTGCAGATCTGAACCAATATCTCATGCATCTGAAGTCAGGGCGAGGATCAGACGTTGGCTCAAGTGGGAGTTTCTGAGCATGACGGCCACTTCATGAAGGGAGCGGAATCTCGAGACCATTGAGGTTTTCCCACGTTGGGAGTTGTGGGATGCCCCCTTCCAGGATTCCTTCTTCCGGACAATTGAGACCTGTTGGACAGCTCCAGGACATCCCATATGGAATGACTCCAGAGCACCGTTCGCGGATGGATGCCTGGGAAGCCCGCCTCGCATTCCATTGTCTCCTAGCAACAAGACAGTTTAGATCTGATGGCTCTGCGAGAGCAAACTCGGTGGCTGAGTTGAAATGGACTTTCCTGAGGATGTGTCCTAATGTGTTTTTGTGTCCATGAGGGCCTTGGAATGGGGCGGTGGCACCGGCAACCTGAAGTACTTTCCTAAGCTTTGGACATGGCTCCCATGCACAGGTTTACTTGTGAAGACGAGATGAGTTCTGATGGGTGCCTCAGGAAAACCCCTATGCTCGTATTGGAATCAGGCTTTTGAGGACACATGCCTGTAAACCATAGCAATGGATCCTATTATGGCCTAGGGTCCTGTCTGGTTCAATCTTCTTCTCTGGGGACATCCATCTATGGTATGAGTGGAGGTCGATTATCAGCTGGTGTCAGACACCCCTTGTTTGTTCCGGGTGACCCACACTATTGGGATGGCCTAAGGGTCGTTGGAGGTTTCTCCTAATTTGTACGATTTTGGACCATGGAATGGGCAGAATTCCCATGGATTGGTAGGCACAGTCCTAATGTGTGGCTCCAGGGGCCCAGCCTGGAGGGTGTGTGGCCCAAGACTTTGAGGACAGAAGTCTGAAAACACAAACTCAGCTTAGGTTTGGGGACGTAGGTATGGCAGGCCCGATCTACAAACCATGAGAAGAACTCTACAGGATATGAAGAAAGTGCGAGTCTGTGGCGATTGCTCAGGCTTTTGTCTCTGGATTTTGTATCAGTGATGGCCGTGGAATGTCGGGGAGGCCTCATGGGCCATGGACGAATCTTCCTCTCTGAGGATTTGGCCCGATTCCCAATTGCTTTTCGTCAATCTGTGGGATGGGAGGACTCATATCAGTTTTGTTACCTCAGGTGTCCCACCAAAAGAGGAATTCCAAAGCAAAGCCGTGGGGAAGACTGAAGGGACAATCCGAACTATGGTTAAAAATTGGGGCCTAGGGGCATGGCAAGCCCAATATGCTATCTCTTCATCCAGCCACTGAGTGGCCTTACTTGAGGACTGGGCTCAGCCTGAGGGTCACAATGTGTGTTTGTGACCAATGTGGCCCGCGAGCATGGGCGGGGCCTCATGGGCCACACTGGTTTCAACGACACTGAACGTTGGACAACATGCCAACCACAAGGTTTCTTGCCATGGGGAAGGAGTTCTGATTTCTGCATCACCTTCAACATGGAGAGTGATTGGAGATAAGGTCTAGGTTCTGAAACCTGAAAACCGAGGCTGGGAAGAGTTGACGACCTAAGGCCATGGCGGCTCGATGTGCTCAGTGTGCGGCCAGCTGTCTGGGAGGTGCCAGGGGGTCCAGGCTCAGGCTGTGTCAGAAAGGGCATTAGTGTCCTGGTCAGCCTATGTATTTGGGGTACAGCCAAGGTCGGTGCAGGTTGATCCTCATTTGGGGTTACTGGGTAGCCCCAGAGGACAATGTTTTTTATCTGGAGGGCAGGCAGAGTGCTGCATTGTAGTTCTGGATTGCCAAACTGGAGGCCTTGTGGGCCACTAGTCTGACGACAAAAGTCTGAGAACACAAGTTAGGCTTAGGTTTCGGGGTGAGGCCATGGCAGGCACAATCTACAGACCTGAATCGAGATCTCGTGCATCTGAAGTCAGGGCGAGGATCAGACGATCGCTCAGGTTGGAGTTTCTGTCCCTGATGGCCCCTTCATGAATGGGGGGGCATCACGAGGCCATGGGGGTTTTCCCATGATGGGAGTTGTGAGAAGCTCCAAACTGCAGAGAGTCTTCGGCAGGACAATTGAGACCTGTTGTTTGGCTCCAGGCCAATGATTCTGAGCAGGGTTCTAAGGATGGATGGCTGGGTAGCCCACCTCGCATTCCAATTGTCTCCTAGCAACAAGACAGTTTAGATCTCCTGGATCTGTGGGGAGCTTCCGAGGATGCTGAGTTGAAATGCACACCCCTGGGGATGGGTCCGAATGTGCTTTTGTGTCTATGGAGACCTTGGAATGAAGCGGTGGCACTGGGGCCCTAAAGGGTTCTCCTAAACAGAGGCTTTGACACAGCTCCAACGTGCAAGTTTCCCATGTGTAGATGAGATGTTTTCTGATGGGTGAAACAAGAAACAGCTATATGCTGCTTTTGAAATCCAGGCCTCTGAGGAGAGATGCCTGGAAACCAAAGCAATGGATCTGATTAGTGCCTAGGGGCCTGTTCTTTCCTTTTTACCTCTGAGGACATCTGTCTATGGGTCTGAGTGCAGGTAGGGGCTCATTTGGGCTCAGATTGACCCTGTTTTTCCTGGGAAGCTACCACTATTGAGATATATCAGGGACTTTGGAGGTTTATCCTATTAGAAGGGTTGTGGCCATTGGAATGGGCACACACAATTCCCTTGGAGAGGGCAAGTACAGTCCTCAGGTTTGGCTCCAGGGGCCTGAGCCTGTAGGTTGTGTCGTTAGCCCCTTTTGGACAGTTGTCTGAAAACACAAACTCGGCTTATGTTTCAGGTCATAGGTATGGCAGGACTGATCTACAGACCATGAGGAGAACATTTCGGGATTTGAAAGAAGGGCGAGTGTGAGGCTCCTGCTCAAGTTTTTGTCTCGGGATATCGTGTCACTCATGGTCGTGGAATTTCTGGGTGACTTCATGGGAAATGGACGAGTCTTACTCTCTGGTGGTTTGGCCCCGTCCAAAGAGTTTGGGTTCATTCTGTGGGCTGGAAGAAGTCCGTTTTATTTTGTTGTTATTGTTGTTTTCTTTTTTAACCTCAGGTGTCCCACCAAATGAGGGATGTCAGAGTAGAGCCCTAGGAGGGGCGACTGGACAATCAGAAATCTGGTTAAATATTGGGGCCTAGGGACATGTCAAGCCCATTATGACATCTAATGGTCCAGCCACTGAGAGGACTTACTAGAGGACAGGACTCATGCTGAGGGTCACAATGCGTGTGTATGCCCTCGTCGCACTCAAGAATGGGCGGGGCCTCAGGGTTTCTCCTACACTGATCGTTGGACAACGTGCCAACCACAAGGGTTCTTGCCATGGGTAAGGAGGAGTACTGATTTCTGCATCAGACTCACCCCTGGGCAGTGATTGGAGATAAGGTCTCGGTTCTGAAGCATGAAAACTGAGGTAGGGAAGAGATGATGACCTAAGGCCATGGCGGGTTTTATGTGCTCAGTGTGCGGTCAGCTTTCTGGGTGTTGGTCAGGAGGTCCGGGCTCAGGATGTGTTCAACAGTGCATTAGTGCCCAGGTTAGACTATATAATTTGGGTAAAGTCGAGTGCTGTGTAGGTTTACCCTCATTTACGGTGCCTGGGCAGCTCATGAGGCAATCATTTTTTTTTCTAGAGGGCAGGCAGAGTGCTGCATTGCGGGTCCGGAATTGCCAAACTTGAGGGCTTTGGGGCCAGGAGTGTGAGGATGGAAGTCTGAGAAGACAAGCTAGACTTGGGTTTCAGGGCGAGGGCACGGCAGGTACCCCCTGCAGATCTGAACCAATATCTCATGCATCTGAAGTCAGGGCGAGGATCAGACGTTGGCTCAGGTGGGAGTTTCTGAGCATGACGGCCGCTTCATGAAGGGAGCGGAATCTCGAGACCATTGAGGTTTTCCCACGTTGGGAGTTGTGGGATGCCCCCTTCCAGGATTCCTTCTTCCGGACAATTGAGACCTGTTGGACAGCTCCAGGACATCCCATATGGAATGACTCCGGAGCACCGTTCGCGGATGGATGCCTGGGAAGCCCGCCTCGCATTCCAATTGTCTCCTAGCAACAAGACAGTTTAGATCTGATGGCTCTGCGGGAGCAACCTCGGTGGCTGAGTTGAAATGGACTTCCCTGAGGATGTGTCCTAATGTGTTTTTGTGTCCATGAGGGCCTTGGAATGGGGCGGTGGCACCGGCAACCTGAAGTACTTTCCTAAGCCTTGGACATGGCTCCCATGCACAGGTTTACTTGTGGAGACGAGATGAGTTCTGATGGGTGCCTCAGGAAAACCCCTATGCTCGTATTGGAATCAGGCTTTTGAGGACACATGCCTGTAACCCATAGCAATGGATCCTATTATGGCCTAGGGTCCTGTCTGGTTCAATCTTCTTCTCTGGGGACATCCATCTATGGTATGAGTGGAGGTCGATTATCAGCTGGTGTCAGACACCCCTTGTTTGTTCCGGGTGACCCACACTATTGGGATGGCCTAAGGGTCGTTGGAGGTTTCTCCTAATTTGTACGATTTTGGACCATGGAATGGGCAGAATTCCCATGGATTGGTAGGCACAGTCCTAATGTGTGGCTCCAGGGGCCCAGCCTGGAGGGTGTGTGGCCCAAGACTTTGAGGACAGAAGTCTCAAAACACAAACTCAGCTTAGGTTTGGGGACGTAGGTATGGCAGGCCCGATCTACAAACCATGAGAAGAACTCTACAGGATATGAAGAAAGTGCGAGTCTGTGGCGATTGCTCAGGCTTTTGTCTCTGGATTTTGTATCAGTGATGGCCGTGGAATGTCGGGGAGGCCTCATGGGCCATGGACGAATCTTCCTCTCTGAGGATTTGGCCCGATTCCCAATTGCTTTTCGTCAATCTGTGGGATGGGAGGACTCATTACAGTTTAGTTACCTCAGGTGTCCCACCAAAAGAGGAATTCCAAAGCAAAGCCGTGGGGAAGACTGAAGGGACAATCCGAACTATGGTTAAAAATTGGGGCCTAGGGGCATGGCAAGCCCAATATGCTATCTCTTCATCCAGCCACTGAGTGGCCTTACTTGAGGACTGGGCTCAGCCTGAGGGTCACAATGTGTGTTTGTGACCAATGTGGCCCGCGAGCATGGGCGGGGCCTCATGGGCCACACTGGTTTCAACGACACTGAACGTTGGACAACATGCCAACCACAAGGTTTCTTGCCATGGGGAAAGACTTCTGATTTCTGCATCTCCTTCAACATGGACAGTGATTGGAGATAAGGTCTAGGTTCTGAAACCTGAAAACCGAGGTTGGGAAGAGATGACGACCTAAGGCCATGGCGGCTCGATGTGCTCAGTGTGCGGCCAGCTGTCTGGGAGGGGCCAGGGGGTCCAGGCTTAGGCTGTGTCAGAAAGGGCATTAGTGCCCTGGTCAGCCTATGTATTTGGGGTACAGCCAAGGTCGGTGCAGGTTGATCCTCATTTGGGGTTACTGGGTAGCCCCAGAGGACAATGCTTTTTATCTGGAGGCCAGGCAGAGTGCTGCATTGTAGTTCTGGATTGCCAAACTGGAGGCCTTGTGGGCCAGTAGTCTGACGACAAAAGTCTGAGAACACAAGCTAGGCTTAGGTTTCTGGGTGAGGCCATGGCAGGCACAATCTACAGACCTGAATCGAGATCTCGTGCATCTGAAGTCAGGGCGAGGATCAGACGATCGCTCAGGTTGGAGTTTCTGTCCCTGATGGCCCCTTCATGAATGGGGGGGCATCACGAGGCCATGGGGGTTTTCCCATGATGGGAGTTGTGAGAAGCTCCAAACTGCAGAGAGTCTTCGGCAGGACAATTGAGACCTGTTGTTTGGCTCCAGGCCAATGATTCTGAGCAGGGTTCTAAGGATGGATGGCTGGGTAGCCCACCTCGCATTCCAATTGTCTCCTAGCAACAAGACAGTTTAGATCTCCTGGATCTGTGGGGAGCTACCGAGGATGCTGAGTTGAAATGCACACCCCTGGGGATGGGTCCGAATGTGCTTTTGTGTCTATGGAGACCTTGGAATGAAGCGGTGGCACTGGGGCCCTAAAGGGTTCTCCTAAACAGAGGCTTTGACACAGCTCCAACGTGCAAGTTTCCCATGTGTAGATGAGATGTTTTCTGATGGGTGAAACAAGAAACAGCTATATGCTGCTTTAGAAATCCAGGCCTCTGAGGAGAGATGCCTGGAATCCAAAGCAATGGATCTGATTAGTGCCTAGGGGCCTGTTCTTTCCTTTTTACCTCTGAGGACATCTGTCTATGGGTCTGAGTGCAGGTAGGGGCTCATTTGGGCTCAGATTGACCCTGTTTTTCCTGGGAAGCTACCACTATTGAGATATATCAGGGACTTTGGAGGTTTATCCTATTAGAAGGGTTGTGGCCATTGGAATGGGCACACACAATTCCCTTGGAGAGGGCAAGTACAGTCCTCAGGTTTGGCTCCAGGGGCCTGAGCCTGTAGGTTGTGTCGTCCAGCCCCTTTTGGACAGTTGTCTGAAAACACAAACTCGGCTTATGTGTCAGGTCATAGGTATGGCAGGACTGATCTACAGACCATGAGGAGAACATTTCGGGATTTGAAAGAAGGGCGAGTGTGAGGCTCCTGCTCAAGTTTTTGTCTCGGGATATCGTGTCACTCATGGTCGTGGAATTTCTGGGTGACTTCATGGGAAATGGACGAGTCTTACTCTCTGGTGGTTTGGCCCCGTCCAAAGAGTTTGGGTTCATTCTGTGGGCTGGAAGAAGTCCGTTTTATTTTGTTGTTGTTGTTGTTGTTGTTGTTGTTGTTTTCTTTTTTAACCTCAGGTGTCCCACCAAATGAGGGATGTCAGAGTAGAGCCCTAGGAGGGGCGACTGGACAATCAGAAATCTGGTTAAAAATTGGGGCCTAGGGACATGTCAAGCCCATTATGACATCTAATGGTCCAGCCACTGAGAGGACTTACTAGAGGACAGGACTCATGCTGAGGGTCACAATGCGTGTGTATGCCCTCGTCGCACTCAAGAATGGGCGGGGCCTCAGGGTTTCTCCTACACTGATCGTTGGACAACGTGCCAACCACAAGGGTTCTTGCCATGGGTAAGGAGGAGTACTGATTTCTGCATCAGACTCACCCCTGGGCAGTGATTGGAGATAAGGTCTCGGTTCTGAAGCCTGAAAACTGAGGTAGGGAAGAGATGATGACCTAAGGCCATGGCGGGTTTTATGTGCTCAGTGTGCGGTCAGCTTTCTGGGTGTTGGTCAGGAGGTCCGGGCTCAGGATGTGTTCGACAGTGCATTCGTGCCCAGGTTAGACTATATAATTTGGGTAAAGTCGAGTGCTGTGTAGGTTTACCCTCATTTACGGTGCCTGGAAAGCTCATGAGGCAATCATTTTTTTTCTAGAGGGCAGGCAGAGTGCTGCATTGTGGGTCCTGAATTGCAAAACTTGAGGGCTTTGGGGCCAGGAGTGTGAGGATGGAAGTCTGAGAAGACAAGCTAGACTTGGGTTTCAGGGCGAGGGCACGGCAGGTACCCCCTGCAGATCTGAACCAATATCTCATGCATCTGAAGTCAGGGCGAGGATCAGACGTTGGCTCAGGTGGGAGTTTCTGAGCATGACGGCCGCTTCATGAAGGGAGCGGAATCTCGAGACCATTGAAGTTTTCCCACGTTGGGAGTTGTGGGATGCCCCCTTTCAGGATTCCTTCTTCCGGACAATTGAGACCTGTTGGACAGCTCCAGGACATCCCATATGGAATGACTCCAGAGCACCGTTCGCGGATGGATGCCTGGGAAGCCCGCCTCGCATTCCAATTGTCTCCTAGATACAAGACAGTTTAGATCTGATGGCTCTGCGGGAGCAACCTCGGTGGCTGAGTTGAAATGGACTTTCCTGAGAATGTGTCCTAATGTGTTTTTGTGTCCATGAGGGCCTTGGAATGGGGCGGTGGCACCGGCAACCTGAAGTACTTTCCTAAGCTTTGGACATGGCTCCCATGCACAGGTTTACTTGTGGAGACGAGATTAGTTCTGATGGGTGCCTCAGGAAAACCCCTATGCTCGTATTGGAATCAGGCTTTTGAGGACACATGCCTGTAACCCATAGCAATGGATCCTATTATGGCCTAGGGTCCTGTCTGGTTCAATCTTCTTCTCTGGGGACATCCATCTATGGTATGAGTGGAGGTCGATTATCAGCTGGTGTCAGACACCCCTTGTTTGTTCCGGGTGACCCACACTATTGGGATGGCCTAAGGGTCGTTGGAGGTTTCTCCTAATTTGTACGATTTTGGACCATGGAATGGGCAGAATTCCCATGGATTGGTAGGCACAGTCCTAATGTGTGGCTCCAGGGGCCCAGCCTGGAGGGTGTGTGGCCCAAGACTTTGAGGACAGAAGTCTCAAAACACAAACTCAGCTTAGGTTTGGGGACGTAGGTATGGCAGGCCCGATCTACAAACCATGAGAAGAATTCTACAGGATATGAAGAAAGTGCGAGTCTGTGGCGATTGCTCAGGCTTTTTTCTCTGGATTTTGTATTAGTGATGGCCGTGGAATGTCGGGGAGGCCTCATGGGCCATGGACGAATCTTCCTCTCTGAGGATTTGGCCCGATTCCCAATTGCTTTTCGTCAATCTGTGGGATGGGAGGACTCATTACAGTTTAGTTACCTCAGGTGTCCCACCAAAAGAGGAATTCCAAAGCAAAGCCGTGGGGAAGACTGAAGGGACAATCCGAACTATGGTTAAAAATTGGGGCCTAGGGGCATGGCAAGCCCAATATGCTATCTCTTCATCCAGCCACTGAGTGGCCTTACTTGAGGACTGGGCTCAGCCTGAGGGTCACAATGTGTGTTTGTGACCAATGTGGCCCGCGAGCATGGGCGGGGCCTCATGGGCCACACTGGTTTCAACGACACTGAACGTTGGACAACATGCCAACCACAACGTTTCTTGCCATGGGGAAGGAGTTCTGATTTCTGCATCACCTTCAACATGGACAGTGATTGGAGATAAGGTCTAGTTTCTGAAACCTGAAAACCGAGGTTGGGAAGAGATGACGACCTAAGGCCATGGCGGCTCGATGTGCTTAGTGTGCGGCCAGCTGTCTGGGAGGGGCCAGGGGGTCCAGGCTCAGGCTGTGTCAGAAAGGGCATTAGTGCCCTGGTCAGCCTATGTATTTGGGGTACAGCCAAGGTCGGTGCAGGTTGATCCTCATTTGGGGTTACTGGGTAGCCCCAGAGGACAATGTTTTTTATCTGGAGGGCAGGCAGAGTGCTGCATTGTAGTTCTGGATTGCCAAACTGGAGGCCATGTGGGCCAGTAGTCTGACGACATAAGTCTGAGAACACAAGCTAGGCTTAGGTTTCTGGGTGAGGCCATGGCAGGCACAATCTACAGACCTGAATCGAGATCTCGTGCATCTGAAGTCAGGGCGAGGATCAGACGATCGCTCAGGTTGGAGTTTCTGTCCCTGATGGCCCCTTCATGAATGGGGGGGCATCACGAGGCCATGGGGGTTTTCCCATGATGGGAGTTGTGAGAAGCTCCAAACTGCAGAGAGTCTTCGGCAGGACAATTGAGACCTGTTGTTTGGCTCCAGGCCAATGATTCTGAGCAGGGTTCTAAGGATGGATGGCTGGGTAGCCCACCTCGCATTCCAATTGTCTCCTAGCAACAAGACAGGTTAGATCTCCTGGATCTGTGGGGAGCTACCGAGGATGCTGAGTTGAAATGCACACCCCTGGGGATGGGTCCGAATGTGCTTTTGTGTCTATGGAGACCTTGGAATGAAGCGGTGGCACTGGGGCCCTAAAGGGTTCTCCTAAACAGAGGCTTTGACACAGCTCCAACGTGCAAGTTTCCCATGTGTAGATGAGATGTTTTCTGATGGGTGAAACAAGAAACAGCTATATGCTGCCTTTGAAATCCAGGCCTCTGAGGAGAGATGCCTGGAAACCAAAGCAATGGATCTGATTAGTGCCTAGGGGCCTGTTCTTTCCTTTTTACCTCTGAGGACATCTGTCTATGGGTCTGAGTGCAGGTAGGGGCTCATTTGGGCTCAGATTGCCCCTGTTTTTCCTGGGAAGCTACCACTATTGAGATATATCAGGGACTTTGGAGGTTTATCCTATTAGAAGGGTTGTGGCCATTGGAATGGGCACACACAATTCCCTTGGAGAGGGCAAGTACAGTCCTCATGTTTGGCTCCAGGGGCCTGAGCCTGTAGGTTGTGTCGTCCAGCCCCTTTTGGACAGTTGTCTGAAAACACAAACTCGGCTTATGTTTCAGGTCATAGGTATGGCAGGACTGATCTACAGACCATGAGGAGAATTTTTCGGGATTTGAAAGAAGGGCGAGTGTGAGGCTCCTGCTCAAGTTTTTGTCTCGGGATATCGTGTCACTCATGGTCGTGGAATTTCTGGGTGACTTCATGGGAAATGGACGAGTCTTACTCTCTGGTGGTTTGGCCCCGTCCAAAGAGTTTGGGTTCATTCTGTGGGCTGGAAGAAGTCCGTTTAATTTTGTTGTTGTTGTTGTTGTTGTTGTTGTTTTCTTTTTTAACCTCAGGTGTCCCACCAAATGAGGGATTTCAGAGTAGAGCCCTAGGAGGGGCGACTGGACAATCAGAAATCTGGTTAAAAATTGGGGCCTAGGGACATGTCAAGCCCATTATGACATCTAATGGTCCAGCCACTGAGAGGACTTACTAGAGGACAGGACTCATGCTGAGGGTCACAATGCGTGTGTATGCCCTCGTCGCACTCAAGAATGGGCGGGGCCTCAGGGTTTCTCCTACACTGATCGTTGGACAACGTGCCAACAACAAGGGTTCTTGCCATGGGTAAGGAGGAGTTCTGATTTCTGCATCAGACTCACCCCTGGGCAGTGATTGGAGATAAGATCTCGGTTCTGAAGCCTGAAAACTGAGGTAGGGAAGAGATGATGACCTAAGGCCATGGCGGGTTTTATGTGCTCAGTGTGCGGTCAGCTTTCTGGGTGTTGGTCAGGAGGTCCGGGCTCAGGATGTGTTCGACAGTGCATTCGTGCCCAGGTTAGACTATATAATTTGGGTAAAGTCGAGTGCTGTGTAGGTTTACCCTCATTTAAGGTGCCTGGGCAGCTCATGAGGCAATAATTTTTTTTTTAGAGGGCAGGCAGAGGGCTGCATTGTGGGTCCGGAATTGCCAAACTTGAGGGCTTTGGGGCCAGGAGTGTGAGGATGGAAGTCTGAGAAGACAAGCTAGACTTGGGTTTCAGGGAGAGGGCACGGCAGGTACCCCCTGCAGATCTGAACCAATATCTCATGCATCTGAAGTCAGGGCGAGGATCAGACGTTGGCTCAGGTGGGAGTTTCTGAGCATGACGGCCGCTTCATGAAGGGAGCGGAATCTCGAGACCATTGAGGTTTTCCCACGTTGGGAGTTGTGGGATGCCCCCTTCCAGGATTCCTTCTTCCGGACAATTGAGACCTGTTGGACAGCTCCAGGACATCCCATATGGAATGACTCCAGAGCACCGTTCGCGGATGGATGCCTGGGAAGCCCGCCTCGCATTCCAATTGTCTCCTAGCAATAAGACAGTTTAGATCTGATGGCTCTGCGGGAGCAACCTCGGTGGCTGAGTTGAAATGGACTTTCCTGAGGATGTGTCCTAATGTGTTTTTGTGTCCATGAGGGCCTTGGAATGGGGCGGTGGCACCGGCAACCTGAAGTACTTTCCTAAGCTTTGGACATGGCTCCCATGCACAGGTTTACTTGTGGAGACGAGATGAGTTCTGATGGGTGCCTCAGGAAAACCCCTATGCTCGTATTGGAATCAGGCTTTTGAGGACACAGGCCTGTAACCCATAGCAATGGATCCTATTATGGCCTAGGGTCCTGTCTGGTTCAATCTTTTTCTCTGGGGACATCCATCTATGGTATGAGTGGAGGTCGATTATCAGCTGGTGTCAGACACCCCTTGTTTGTTCCGGGTGACCCACACTATTGGGATGGCCTAAGGGTCGTTGGAGGTTTCTCCTAATTTGTACGATTTTGGACGATGGAATGGGCAGAATTCCCATGGATTGGTAGGCACAGTCCTAATGTGTGGCTCCAGGGGCCCAGCCTGGAGGGTGTGTGGCCCAAGATTTTGAGGACAGAAGTCTGAAAACACAAACTCAGCCTAGGTTTGGGGACGTAGGTATGGCAGGCCCGATCTACAAACCATGAGAAGCACTCTACAGGATATGAAGAAAGTGCGAGTCTGTGGCGATTGCTCGGGCTTTTGTCTCTGGATTTTGTATCAGTGATGGCCGTGGAATGTCGGGGAGGCCTCATGGGCCATGGACGAATCTTCCTCTCTGAGGATTTGGCCCGATTCCCAATTGCTTTTCGTCAATCTGTGGGATGGGAGGACTCATTACAGTTTTGTTACCTCAGGTGTCCCACCAAAAGAGGAATTCCAAAGCAAAGCCGTGGGGAAGACTGAAGGGACAATCCGAACTATGGTTAAAATTTGGGGCCTAGGGGCATGGCAAGCCCAATATGCTATCTCTTCATCCAGCCACTGAGTGGCCTTACTTGAGGACTGGGCTCAGCCTGTGGGTCACAATGTGTGTTTGTGACCAATGTGGCCCGGGAGCATGGGCAGGGCCTCATGGGCCACACTGGTTTCCACGACACTGAACGTTGGACAACATGCCAACCACAAGGTTTCTTGCCATGGGGAAGGAGTTCTGATTTCTGCATCACCTTCAACATGGACAGTGATTGGAGATAAGGTCTAGGTTCTGAAACCTGAAAAACGAGGTTGGGAAGAGATGACGACCTAAGGCCATGGCGGCTCGATGTGCTCAGTGTGCGGCCAGCTGTCTGGGAGGGGCCAGGGGGTCCAGGCTTAGGCTGTGTCAGAAAGGGCATTAGTGCCCTGGTCAGCCTATGTATTTGGGGTACAGCCAAGGTCGGTGCAGGTTGATCCTCATTTGGGGTTACTGGGTAGCCCCAGAGGACAATGTTTTTTATCTGGAGGGCAGGCAGAGTGCTGCATTGTAGTTCTGGATTGCCAAACTGGAGGCCTTGTGGGCCAGTAGTCTGACGACAAAAGTCTGAGAACACAAGCTAGGCTTAGGTTCCAGGGTGAGGCCATGGCAGGCACAATCTACAGACCTGAATCGAGATCTCGTGCATCTGAAGTCAGGGCGAGGATCAGACGATCGCTCAGGTTGGAGTTTCTGTCCCTGATGGCCCCTTCATGAATGGGGGGGCATCACGAGGCCATGGGGGTTTTCCCATGATGGGAGTTGTGAGAAGCTCCAAACTGCAGAGAGTCTTCAGCAGGACAATTGAGACCTGTTGTTTGGCTCCAGGCCAATGATTCTGAGCAGGGTTCTAAGGATGGATGGCTGGGTAGCCCACCTCGCATTCCAATTGTCTCCTAGCAACAAGACAGTTTAGATCTCCTGGATCTGTGGGGAGCTACCGAGCATGCTGAGTTGAAATGCACACCCCTGCGGATGGGTCCGAATGTGCTTTTGTGTGTATGGAGACCTTGGAATGAAGCGGTGGCACTGGGGCCCTAAAGGGTTCTCCTAAACAGAGGCTTTGACACAGCTCCAACGTGCAAGTTTCCCATGTGTAGATGAGATGTTTTCTGATGGGTGAAACAAGAAACAGCTATATGCTGCTTTTGAAATCCAGGCCTCTGAGGAGAGATGCCTGGAAACCAAAGCAATGCATCTGATTAGTGCCTAGGGGCCTGTTCCTTCTTTTTTACCTCTGAGGACATCTGTCTATGGGTCTGAGTGCAGGTAGGGGCTCATTTGGGCTCAGATTGACCCTGTTTTTCCTGGGAAGCTACCACTATTGAGATATATCAGGGACTTTGGAGGTTTATCCTATTAGAAGGGTTGTGGCCATTGGAATGGGCACACACAATTCCCTTGGAGAGGGCAAGTACAGTCCTCAGGTTTGGCTCCAGGGGCCTGAGCCTGTAGGTTGTGTAGTCCAGCCCTTTTTGGACAGTTGTCTGAAAACACAAACTCGGCTTATGTTTCAGGTCATAGGTATGGCAGGACTGATCTACAGACCATGAGGAGAACTTTTCGGGATTTGAAAGAAGGGCGAGTGTGAGGCTCCTGCTCAAGTTTTTGTCTCGGGAATTCGTGTCACTCATGGTCGTGGAATTTCTGGGTGACTTCATGGGAAATGGACGAGTCTTACTCTCTGGTGGTTTGGCCCCGTCCAAAGAGTTTGGGTTCATTCTGTGGGCTGGAAGAAGTCCGTTTTATTTTGTTGTTGTTGTTGTTGTTGTTGTTGTTTTCTTTTTTAACCTCAGGTGTCCGACCAAATCAGGGATTTCAGAGTAGAGCCCTAGGAGGGGCGACTGGACAATCAGAAATCTGGTTAAAAATTGGGGCCTAGGGACATGTCAAGCCCATTATGACATCTAATGGTCCAGCCACTGAGAGGACTTACTAGAGGACAGGACTCATGCTGAGGGTCACAATGCGTGTGTATGCCCTCGTCGCACTCAAGAATGGGCGGGGCCTCAGGGTTTTTCCTACACTGATCGTTGGACAACGTGCCAACCACAAGGGTTCTTGCCATGGGTAAGGAGGAGTTCTGATTTCTGCATCAGACTCACCCCTGGGCAGTGATTGGAGATAAGATCTCGGTTCTGAAGCCTGAAAACTGAGGTAGGGAAGAGATGATGACCTAAGGCCATGGCGGGTTTTATGTGCTCAGTGTGCGGTCAGCTTTCTGGGTGTTGGTCAGGAGGTCCGGGCTCAGGATGTGTTCGACAGTGCATTCGTGCCCAGGTTAGACTATATAATTTGGGTAAAGTCGAGTGCTGTGTAGGTTTACCCTCATTTAAGGTGCCTGGGCAGCTCATGAGGCAATCATTTTTTTTCTAGAGGGCAGGCAGAGTGCTGCATTGTGGGTCCGGAATTGCCAAACTTGAGGGCTTCGGGGCCAGGAGTGTGAGGACGGAAGTCTGAGAAGACAAGCTAGACTTGGGTTTCAGTGCGAGGGCACGGCAGGTACCCCCTGCAGATCTGAACCATTATCTCATGCATCTGAAGTCAGGGCGAGGATCAGACGTTGGCTCAGGTGGGAGTTTCTGAGCAATACGGCCGCTTCATGAAGGGAGCGGAATCTCGAGGCCATTGAGGTTTTCCCACGTTGGGAGTTGTGGGATGCCCCCTTCCAGGATTCCTTCTTCGGGACAATTGAGACCTGCTGGACAGCTCCAGGACATCCCATAGGGAATGACTCCAGAGCACCGTTCGGGGATGGATGCCTGGGAAGCCCGCCTCGCATTTCAATTGTCTCCTAGCAACAAGACAGTTTAGATCTGATGGCTCTGCGGGAGCAACCTCGGTGGCTGAGTTGAAATGGACTTTCCTGAGGATGTGTCCTAATGTGTTTTTGTGTCCATGAGGGCCTTGGAATGGGGTGGTGGCACCGGCAACCTGAAGTACTCTCCTAAGCTTTGGACATGGCTCCCATGCACAGGTTTCCTTGTGGGGACGAGATGAGTTTGATGGTTGCCTCTGGAAAACCCCTATGCTCGTATTGGAATCAGGCTTTTGAGGACACATGCTTGTAACCCAAAGCAATGGATCCTATTATGGACTAGGGTCCTGTCTGGTTCAATCTTCTTTTCTGGGTACATCCATCTATGGTATGAGTGGGAGTCGATTATCAGCTGGTGTCAGACACCCCTTGTTTGTTCCGGGCGACCCACACTATTGGGATGGCCTCAGGGTCGTTGGAGGTTTCTCCTAATTTGTACGATTTTGGACCATGGAATGGGCAGAATTCCCATGGATTGGAAGGCACAGTCCTAATGTGTGGCTCCAGTGGCCCAGCCTGGAAGGTGTGTGGCCCAAGACTTTGAGGACAGAAGTCTGAAAACACAAACTCAGCTTAGGTTTGGGGATGTAGGTATGGCAGGCCCGATCTACAAACCATGAGAAAAACTCTACAGGATATGAAGAAAGTGCGAGTCTGTGGCGATTGCTCAGGGTTTTGTCTCTGGATTTTGTATCAGTGATGGCCGTGGAATGTCGGGGAGGCCTCATGGGCCATGGACGAATCTTCCTCTCTGAGGATTTGGCCTGATTCCCAATTGCTTTTCGTCAATCTTGGGATGGGAGGACTCATTTCAGTTTTGTTACCTCAGGTGTCCCACCAAAAGAGGAATTCCAAAGCCAAGCCGTGGGGAAGACTGAAGGGACAACCCGAACTATGGTTAAAAATTGGGGCCTAGGGCCATGGCAAGCCCAATATGCTATCTCTTCATCCAGCCACTGAGTGGCCTTACTTGAGGACTGGGCTCAGCCTGAGGGTCCCAATGTGTGTTTGTAACCAATGTGGCACGCAAGCATGGGCAGGGCCTCATGGGCCACACTGGTTTCAACGACACTGAACGTTGGACAACATGCCAACCACAAGGTTTCTTGCCATGGGGAATGAGTTCTGATTTCTGCATCAACTTCAACATTGACAGTGATTGGAGATAAGGTCTAGGTTCTGAATCCTGAAAACCGAGGTTGGGAAGAGATGACGACCTAAGGCCATGGCGGCTCGATGTGCTCAGTGTGCGGCCAGCTGTCTGGGAGGGGCCAGGGGGTCCAGGCTCAGGCTGTGTCAGAAAGGGCATTAGTGCCCTGGTCAGCCTATGTATTTGGGGTACAGCCAAGGTCGGTGCAGGTTGATCCTCATTTGGGGTTACTGGGTAGCCCCAGAGGACAATGCTTTTTATCTGGAGGGCAGGCAGAGTGCTGCATTGTAGTTCTGGATTGCCAAACTGGAGGCCTTGTGGGCCAGTAGTCTGACGACAAAAGTCTGAGAACACAAGCTAGGCTTAGGTTTCAGGGTGAGGCCATGGCAGGCACAATCTACAGACCTGAATCGAGATCTCGTGCATCTGAAGTCAGGGCGAGGATCATACGATCGCTCAGGTTGGAGTTTCTGTCCCTGATGGCCCCTTCATGAATGGGAGGGCATCACGAGGCCATGGGGGTTTTCCCATGATGGGAGTTGTGAGAAGCTCCAAACTGCAGAGAGTCTTCGGCAGGACAATTGAGACCTGTTGTTTGGCTCCAGGCCAATGATTCTGAGCAGGGTTCTAAGGATGGATGGCTGGGTAGCCCACCTCGCATTCCAATTGTCTCCTAGCAACAAGACAGTTTAGATCTCCTGGATCTGTGGGGAGCTACCGAGGATACTGAGTTGAAATGCACACCCCTGGGGATGGGTCCGAATGTGCTTTTGTGTCTATGGAGACCTTGGAATGAAGCGGTGGCACTGGGGCCCTAAAGGGTTCTCCTAAACAGAGGCTTTGACACAGCTCCAACGTGCAAGTTTCCCATGTGTAGATGAGATGTTTTCTGATGGGTGAAACAAGAAACAGCTATATGCTGCTTTTGAAATCCAGGCCTCTGAGGAGAGATGCCTGGAAACCAAAGCAATGCATCTGATTAGTGCCTAGGGGCCTGTTCTTTCCTTTTTACCTCTGAGGACATCTGTCTATGGGTCTGAGTGCAGGTAGGGGCTCATTTGGGCTCAGATTGACCCTGTTTTTCCTGGGAAGCTACCACTATTGAGATATATCAGGGACTTTGGAGGTTTATCCTATTAGAAGGGTTGTGGCCATTGGAATGGGCACACACAATTCCCTTGGAGAGGGCAAGTACAGTCCTCAGGTTCGGCTCCAGGGGCCTGAGCCTGTAGGTTGTGTAGTCCAGCCCTTTTTGGACAGTTGTCTGAAAACACAAACTCGGCTTATGTTTCAGGTCATAGGTATGGCAGGACTGATCTACAGACCATGAGGAGAACTTTTCGGGATTTGAAAGAAGGGCGAGTGTGAGGCTCCTGCTCAAGTTTTTGTCTCGGGAATTCGTGTCACTCATGGTCGTGGAATTTCTGGGTGACTTCATGGGAAATGGACGAGTCTTACTCTCTGGTGGTTTGGCCCCGTCCAAAGAGTTTGGGTTCATTCTGTGGGCTGGAAGAAATCCGTTTTATTTTGTTGTTGTTGTTGTTGTTGTTTTCTTTTTTAACCTCAGGTGTCCCACCAAATGAGGGATTTCAGAGTAGAGCCCTAGGAGGGGCGACTGGACAATCAGAAATCTGGTTAAAAATTGGGGCCTAGGGACATGTCAAACCCGTTATGACATCTAATGGTCCAGCCACTGAGAGGACTTACCAGAGGACAGGACTCATGTTGAGGGTCACAATGCGTGTGTATGCCCTCGTCGCACTCAAGAATGGGCGGGGCCTCAGGGTTTCTCCTACACTGATCGTTGGACAACGTGCCAACCACAAGGGTTCTTGCCATGGGTAAGGAGGAGTTCTGATTTCTGCATCAGACTCACCCCTGGGCAGTGATTGGAGATAAAGTCTCGGTTCTGAAGCCTGGAAACTGAGGTAGGGAAGAGATGATGACCTAAGGCCATGGCGGGTTTTATGTGCTCAGTGTGCGGTCAGCTTTCTGGGTGTTGGTCAGGAGGTCCGGGCTCAGGATGTGTTCGACAGTGCATTCGTGCCCAGGTTAGACTATATAATTTGGGTAAAGTCGAGTGCTGTGTAGGTTTACCCTCATTTAAGGTGCCTGGGCAGCTCATGAGGCAATCATTTTTTTTCTAGAGGGCAGGCAGAGTGCTGCATTGTGGGTCCGGAATTGCCAAACTTGAGGGCTTTGGGGCCAGGAGTGTGAGGATGGAAGTCTGAGAAGACAAGCTAGACTTGGGTTTCAGGGCGAGGGCACGGCAGGTACCCCCTGCAGATCTGAACCAATATCTCATGCATCTGAAGTCAGGGCGAGGATCAGACATTGGCTCAGGTGGGAGTTTCTGAGCATGACGGCCGCTTCATGAAGGGAGCGGAATCTCGAGACCATTGAGGTTTTCCCACGTTGGGAGTTGTGGGATGCCCCCTTCCAGGATTCCTTCTTCCGGACAATTGAGAACTGTTGGACAGCTCCAGGACATCCCATATAGAATGACTCCAGAGCACCGTTCGCGGATGGATGCCTGGGAAGCCCGCCTCGCATTCCAATTGTCTCCTAGCAATAAGACAGTTTAGATCTGATGGCTCTGCGGGAGCAACCTCGGTGGCTGAGTTGAAATGGACTTTCCTGAGGATGTGTCCTAATGTGTTTTTGTGTCCATGAGGGCCTTGGAATGGGGCGGTGGCACCGGCAACCTGAAGTACTTTCCTAAGCTTTGGACATGGCTCCCATGCACAGGTTTACTTGTGGAGACGAGATGAGTTCTGATGGGTGCCTCAGGAAAACCCCTATGCTCGTATTGGAATCAGGCTTTTGAGGACACATGCCTGTAACCCATAGCAATGGATCCTATTATGGCCTAGGGTCCTGGCTGGTTCAATCTTCTTCTCTGGGGACATCCATCTATGGTATGAGTGGAGGTCGATTATCAGCTGGTGTCAGACACCCCTTGTTTGTTCCGGGTGACCCACACTATTGGGATGGCCTAAGGGTCGTTGGAGGTTTCTCCTAATTTGTACGATTTTGGACCATGGAATGGGCAGAATTCCCATGGATTGGTAGGCACAGTCCTAATGTGTGGCTCCAGGGGCCCAGCCTGGAGGGTGTGTGGCCCAAGACTTTGAGGACAGAAGTCTGAAAACACAAACTCAGCTTAGGTTTGGGGACGTAGGTATGGCAGGCCCGATCTACAAACCATGAGAAGAACTCTACAGGATATGAAGAAAGTGCGAGTCTGTGGCGATTGCTCAGGCTTTTGTCTCTGGATTTTGTATCAGTGATGGCCGTGGAATGTCGGGGAGGCCTCATGGGCCATGGACGAATCTTCCTCTCTGAGGATTTGGACCGATTCCCAATTGCTTTTCGTCAATATGTGGGAAGGGAGGACTCATTACAGTTTTGTTACCTCAGGTGTCCCACCAAAATAGGAATTCCAAAGCAAAGCCGTGGGGAAGACTGAAGGGACAATCCGAACTATGGTTAAAAATTGGGGCCTAGGGGCATGGCAAGCCCAATATGCTATCTCTTCATCCAGCCACTGAGTGGCCTTACTTGAGGACTGGGCTCAGCCTGAGGGTCACAATGTGTGTTTGTGACCAATGTGGCCCGCGAGCATGGGCGGGGCCTCATGGGCCACACTGGTTTCAACGACACTGAACGTTGGACAACATGCCAACCACAAGGTTTCTTGCCATGGGGAAGGAGTTCTGATTTCTGCATCACCTTCAACATGGACAGTGATTGGAGATAAGGTCTAGGTTCTAAAACCTGAAAAACGAGGTTGGGAAGAGATGACGACCTAAGGCCATGGCGGCTCGATGTGCTCAGTGTGCGGCCAGCTGTCTGGGAGGGGACAGGGGGTCCAGGCTCAGGCTGTGTCAGAAAGGCATTAGTGCCCTGGTCAGCCTATGTATTTGGGGTACAGCCAAGGTAGGTGCAGGTTTATCCTAATTTGGGGTTACTGGGTAGCCCCAGAGGACAAAGTTTTTTATCTGGAGGGCAGGCAGAGTGCTGCATTGTAGTTCTGGATTGCCAAACTGGAGGCCTTGTGGGCCAGTAGTCTGACGACAAAAGTCTGAGAACACAAGCTAGGCTTAGGTTTCTGGGTGAGGCCATGGCAGGCACAATCTACAGACCTGAATCGAGATCTCGTGCATCTGAAGTCAGGGCGAGGATCAGACGATCGCTCAGGTTGGAGTTTCTGTCCCTGATGGCCCCTTCATGAAGGGGGGGCATCACGAGGCCATGGGGGTTTTCCCATGATGGGAGTTGTGAGAAGCTCCAAACTGCAGAGAGTCTTCGGCAGGACAATTGAGACCTGTTGTTTGGCTCCAGGCCAATGATTCTGAGCAGGGTTCTAAGGATGGATGGCTGGGTAGCCCACCTCGCATTCCAATTGTCTCCTAGCAACAAGACAGTTTAGATCTCCTGGATCTGTGGGGAGCTACCGAGGATGCTGAGTTGAAATGCACACCCCTGGGGATGGGTCCGAATGTGCTTTTGTGTCTATGGAGACCTTGGAATGAAGCGGTGGCACTGGGGCCCTAAAAGGTTCTCCTAAACAGAGGCTTTGACACAGCTCCAACGTGCAAGTTTCTCATGTGTAGATGAGATGTTTTCTGATGGGTGAGTCAAGAAACAGCTATATGCTGCTTTTGAAATCCAGGCCTCTGAGGAGAGATGCCTGGAAACCAAAACAATGGATCTGATTAGTGCCTAGGGGCCTGTTCTTTCCTTTTTACCTCTGAGGACATCTGTCTATGGGTCTGAGTGCAGGTAGGGGCTCATTTGGGCTCAGATTGACCCTGTTTTTCCTGGGAAGCTACCACTATTGAGATATATCAGGGACTTTGGAGGTTTATCCTATTAGAAGGGTTGTGGCCATTGGAATGGGCACACACAATTCCCTGGAGAGGGCAAGTACAGTCCTCAGGTTTGGCTCCAGGGGCCTGAGCCTGTAGGTTGTGTCGTCCAGCCCCTTTTGGACAGTTGTCTGAAAACACAAACTCGGCTTATGTTTCAGGTCATAGGTATGGCAGGACTGATCTACAGACCATGAGGAGAACTTTTCGGGATTTGAAAGAAGGGCGAGTGTGAGGCTCCTGCTCAAGTTTTTGTCTCGGGATATCCTGTCACTCATGGTCGTGGAATTTCTGGGTGACTTCATGGGAAATGGACGAGTCTTACTCTCTGGTGGTTTGGCCCCGTCCAAAGAGTTTGGGTTCATTCTGTGGGCTGGAAGAAGTCCGTTTTATTTTGTTGTTGTTGTTGTTGTTGTTGTTGTTTTCTTTTTTAACCTCAGGTGTCTGACCAAATGAGGGATTTCAGAGTAGAGCCCTAGGAGGGGCGACTGGACAATCAGAAATCTGGTTAAAAATTGGGGCCTAGGGACATGTCAAGCCCATTATGACATCTAATGGTCCAGCCACTGAGAGGACTTACTAGAGGACAGGACTCATGCTGAGGGTCACAATGCGTGTGTATGCCCTCGTCGCACTCAAGAATGGGCGGGGACTCAGGGTTTCTCCTACACTAATCGTTGGACAACGTGCCAACCACAAGGGTTCTTGCCATGGGTAAGGAGGAGTTCTGATTTCTGCATCAGACTCACCCCTGGGCAGTGATTGGAGATAAGATCTCGGTTCTGAAGCCTGAAAACTGAGGTAGGGAAGAGATGATGACCTAAGGCCATGGCGGGTTTTATGTGCTCAGTGTGCGGTCAGCTTTCTGGGTGTTGGTCAGGAGGTCCGGGCTCAGGATGTGTTCGACAGTGCATTCGTGCCCAGGTTAGACTATATAATTTGGGTAAAGTCGAGTGCTGTGTAGGTTTACCCTCATTTAAGGTGCCTGGGCAGCTCATGAGGCAATCATTTTTTTTCTAGAGGGCAGGCAGAGTGCTGCATTGTGGGTCCGGAATTGCCAAACTTGAGGGCTTCGGGGCCAGGAGTGTGAGGACGGAAGTCTGAGAAGACAAGCTAGACTTGGGTTTCAGTGCGAGGGCACGGCAGGTACCCCCTGCAGATCTGAACCATTATATCATGCATCTGAAGTCAGGGCGAGGATCAGACGTTGGCTCAGGTGGGAGTTTCTGAGCAATACGGCCGCTTCATGAAGGGAGCGGAATCTCGAGGCCATTGAGGTTTTCCCACGTTGGGAGTTGTGGGATGCCCCCTTCCAGGATTCCTTCTTCGGGACAATTGAGACCTGCTGGACAGCTCCAAGACATCACATAGGGAATGACTCCAGAGCACCGTTCGGGGATGAATGCCTGGGAAGCCCGCCTCGCATTTCAATTGTCTCCTAGCAACAAGACAGTTTAGATCTGATGGCTCTGCGGGAGCAACCGGGGTGGCTGAGTTGAAATGGACTTTCCTGAGGATGTGTCCTAATGTGTTTTTGTGTCCATGAGGGCCTTGGAATGGGGCGGTGGCACCGGCAACCTGAAGTACTCTCCTAAGCTTTGGACATGGCTCCCATGCACAGGTTTCCTTGTGGGGACGAGATGAGTTTGATGGGTGCCTCTGGAAAACCCCTATGCTCGTATTGGAATCAGGCTTTTGAGGACACATGCTTGTAACCCAAAGCAATGGATCCTATTATGGACTAGGGTCCTGTCTGGTTCAATCTTCTTTTCTGGGTACATCCATCTATGGTATGAGTGGGAGTCGATTATCAGCTGGTGTCAGACACCCCTTGTTTGTTCCGGGCGACCCACACTATTGGGATGGCCTCATGGTCGTTGGAGGTTTCTCCTAATTTGTACGATTTTGGACCATGGAATGGGCAGAATTCCCATGGATTGGAAGGCACAGTCCTAATGTGTGGCTCCAGTGGCCCAGCCTGGAAGGTGTGTGGCCCAAGACTTTGAGGACAGAAGTGAAAACACAAACTCAGCTTAGGTTTGGGGATGTAGGTATGGCAGGCCCGATCTACAAACCATGAGAAAAACTCTACAGGATATGAAGAAAGTGCGAGTCTGTGGCGATTGCTCAGGGTTTTGTCTCTGGATTTTGTATCAGTGATGGCCGTGGAATGTCGGGGAGGCCTCATGGGCCATGGACGAATCTTCCTCTCTGAGGATTTGGCCTGATTCCCAATTGCTTTTCGTCAATCTTGGGATGGGAGGACTCATTTCAGTTTTGTTACCTCAGGTGTCCCACCAAAAGAGGAATTCCAAAGCCAAGCCGTGGGGAAGACTGAAGGGACAACCCGAACTATGGTTAAAAATTGGGGCCTAGGGCCATGGCAAGCCCAATATGCTATCTCTTCATCCAGCCACTGAGTGGCCTTACTTGAGGACTGGGCTCAGCCTGAGGGTCACAATGTGTGTTTGTAACCAATGTGGCATGCAAGCATGGGCGGGGCCTCATGGGCCACACTGGTTTCAACGACACTGAACGTTGGACAACATGCCAACCACAAGGTTTCTTGCCATGGGGAAGGAGTTCTGATTTCTGCATCACCTTCAACATTGACAGTGATTGGAGATAAGGTCTCGGTTCTGAATCCTGAAAACCGAGGTTGGGAAGAGATGACGACCTAAGGCCATGGCGGCTCGATGTGCTCAGTGTGCGGCCAGCTGTCTGGGAGGGGCCAGGGGGTCCAGGCTCAGGCTGTGTCAGAAAGGGCATTAGTGCCCTGGTCAGCCTATGTATTTGGGGTACAGCCAAGGTCGGTGCAGGTTGATCCTCATTTGGGGTTACTGGGTAGCCCCAGAGGACAATGTTTTTTATCTGGAGGGCAGGCAGAGTGCTGCATTGTAGTTCTGGATTGCCAAACTGGAGGCCTTGTGGGCCAGTAGTCTGACGACAAAAGTCTGAGAACACAAGCTAGGCTTAGGTTTCTGGGTGAGGCCATGGCAGGCACAATCTACAGACCTGAATCGAGATCTCGTGCATCTGAAGTCAGGGCGAGGATCATACGATCGCTCAGGTTGGAGTTTCTGTCCCTGATGGCCCCTTCATGAAGGGGGGGCATCACGAGGCCATGGGGGTTTTCCCATGATGGGAGTTGTGAGAAGCTCCAAACTGCAGAGAGTCTTCGGCAGGACAATTGAGACCTGTTGTTTGGCTCCAGGCCAATGATTCTGAGCAGGGTTCTAAGGATGGATGGCTGGGTAGCCCACCTCGCATTTGAATTGTCTCCTAGCAACAAGACAGTTTAGATCTCCTGGATCTGTGGGGAGCTACCGAGGATGCTGAGTTGAAATGCACACCCCTGGGGATGGGTCCGAATGTGCTTTTGTGTCTATGGAGACCTTGGAATGAAGCGGTGGCACTGGGGCCCTAAAGGGTTCTCCTAAACAGAGGCTTTGACACAGCTCCAACGTGCAAGTTTCCCATGTGTAGATGAGATGTTTTCTGATGGGTGAAACAAGAAACAGCTATATGCTGCTTTTGAAATCCAGGCCTCTGAGGAGAGATGCCTGGAAACCAATGCAATGGATCTGATTAGTGCCTAGGGGCCTGTTCTTTCCTTTTTACCTCTGAGGACATCTGTCTATGGGTCTGAGTGCAGGTAGGGGCTCATTTGGGCTCAGATTGACCCTGTTTTTCCTGGGAAGCTACCACTATTGAGATATATCAGGGACTTTGGAGGTTTATCCTATTAGAAGGGTTGTGGCCATTGGAATGGGCACACACAATTCCCTTGGAGAGGGCAAGTACAGTCCTCAGGTTTGGCTCCAGGGGCCTGAGCCTGTAGGTTGTGTAGTCCAGCCCTTTTGGACAGTTGTCTGAAAACACAAACTCGGCTTATGTTTCAGGTCATAGGTATGGCAGGACTGATCTACAGACCATGAGGAGAACTTTTCGGGATTTGAAAGAAGGGCGAGTGTGAGGCTCCTGCTCAAGTTTTTGTCTCGGGAATTCGTGTCACTCATGGTCGTGGAATTTCTGCGTGACTTCATGGAAAATGGACGAGTCTTACTCTCTGGTGGTTTGGCCCCGTCCAAAGAGTTTGGGTTCATTCTGTGGGCTGGAAGAAGTCCGTTTTATTTTGTTGTTCTTGTTGTTGTTGTTGTTTTCTTTTTTAACCTCAGGTGTCCCACCAAATGAGGGATTTCAGAGTAGAGCCCTAGGAGGGGCGAATGGACAATCAGAAATCTGGTTAAAAATTGGGGCCTAGGGACATGTCAAACCCATTATGACATCTAATGCTCCAGCCACTGAGAGGACTTACCAGAGGACAGGACTCATGTTGAGGGTCACAATGCGTGTGTATGCCCTCGTCGCACTCAAGAATGGGCGGGGCCTCAGGGTTTCTCCTACACTGATCGTTGGACAACGTGCCAACCACAAGGGTTCTTGCAATGGGTAAGGAGGAGTTCTGATTTCTGCATCAGACTTACCCCTGGGCAGTGATTGGAGATAAAGTCTCGGTTCTGAAGCCTGGAAACTGAGGTAGGGAAGATATGATGACCTAAGGCCATGGCGGGTTTTATGTGCTCAGTGTGCGGTAGGCTTTCTGGGTGTTGGTCAGGAGGTCCGGGCTCAGGATGTGTTCGACAGTGCATTCGTGCCCAAGTTAGACTATATAATTTGGGTAAAGTCGAGTGCTGTGTAGGTTTACCCTCATTTAAGGTACCTGGGCAGCTCATGAGGCAATCATTTTTTTTCTGGAGGGCAGGCAGAGTGCTGCATTGTGGGTCCGGAATTGCCAAACTTGAGGGCTTTGGGGCCAGGAGTGTGAGGATGGAAGTCTGAGAAGACAAGCTAGACTTGGGTTTCAGTGCGAGGGCACGGCAGGTACCCCCTGCAGATCTGAACCAATATCTCATGCATCTGAAGTCAGGGCGAGGATCAGACGTTGGCTCAGGTGGGAGTTTCTGAGCATGACGGCCGCTTCATGAAGGGAGCAGAATCTCGAGACCATTGAGGTTTTCCCACGTTGGGTGTTGTGGGATGCCCCCTTTCAGGATTCCTTCTTCCGGACAATTGAGAACTGTTGGACAGCTCCAAGACATCCCATATGGAATGACTCCAGAGCACCGTTCGCGGATGGATGCCTGGGAAGCCCGCCTCGCATTCCAATTGTCTCCTAGCAACAAGACAGTTTAGATCTGATGGCTCTGCGGGAGCAACCTCGGTGGCTGAGTTGAAATGGACTTTCCTGAGGATGTGTCCTAATGTGTTTTTGTGTCCATGAGGGCCTTGGAATGGGGCGGTGGCACCGGCAACCTGAAGTACTTTCCTAAGCTTTGGACATGGCTCCCATGCACAGGTTTACTTGTGGAGACGAGATGAGTTCTGACGGGTGCCTCAGGAAAACCCCTATGCTCGTCTTGGAATCAGGCTTTTGAGGACACATGCCTGTAACCCATAGCAATGGATCCTATTATGGACTAGGGTCCTGTCTGGTTCAATCTTCTTTTCTGGGTACATCCATCTATGGTATGAGTGGAAGTCGATTATCAGCTGGTGTCAGACACCCCTTGTTTGTTCCGGGCGACCCACACTATTGGGATGGCTTCAGGGTCGTTGGAGGTTTCTCCTAATTTGTACGATTTTGGACCATGGAATGGGCAGAATTCCCATGGATTGGTAGGCACAGTCCTAATGTGTGGCTCCAGTGGCCCAGCCTGGAAGGTGTGTGGCCCAAGACTTTGAGGACAGAAGTCTGAAAACACAAAGTCAGCTTAGGTTTGGGGATGTAGGTATGGCAGGCCCGATCTACAAACCATGAGAAAAACTCTACAGGATATGAAGAAAGTGCGAGTCTGTGGCGATTGCTCAGGGTTTTGTCTCTGGATTTTGTATCAGTGATGGCCGTGGAATGTCGGGGAGGCCTCATGGGCCATGGACGAATCTTCCTCTCTGAGGATTAGGCCCGATTCCCAATTGCTTTTCGTCAATCTGTGGGATGGGAGGACTCATTTCAATTTTGTTACCTCAGTTGTCCCACCAAAAGAGGAATTCCAAAGCCAAGCCGTGGGGAAGACTGAAGGGACAACCCGAACTATGGTTAAAAATTGGGGCCTAGGGGCATGGCAAGCCCAATATGCTATCTCTTCATCCAGCCACTGAGTGGCCTTACTTGAGGACTGGGCTCAGCCTGAGGGTCCCAATGTGTGTTTGTAACCAATGTGGCACGCAAGCATGGGCGGGGCCTCATGGGCCACACTGGTTTCAACGACACTGAACGTTGGACAACATGCCAACCACAAGGTTTCTTGCCATGGGGAATGAGTTCTGATTTCTGCATCACCTTCAACATGGACAGTGATTGGAGATAAGGTCTAGGTTCTGAATCCTGAAAACCGAGGTTGGGAAGAGATGACGACCTAAGGCCATGGCGGCTCGATGTGCTCAGTGTGCGGCCAGCTGTCTGGGAGGGGCCAGGTGGTCCAGGCTCAGGCTGTGTCAGAAAGGGCATTAGTGCCCTGGTCAGCCTATGTATTTGGGGTACAGCCAAGGTCGGTGCAGGTTGATCCTCATTTGGGGTTACTGGGTAGCCCCAGAGGACAATGCTTTTTATCTGGAGGGTAGGCAGAGTGCTGCATTGTAGTTCTGGATTGCCAAACTGGAGGCCTTGTGGGCCAGTAGTCTGACGACAAAAGTCTGAGAACACAAGCTAGGCTTAGGTTTCTGGGTGAGGCCATGGCAGGCACAATCTACAGACCTGAATCGAGATCTCGTGCATCTGAAGTCAGGGCGAGGATCATACGATCGCTCAGGTTGGAGTTTCTGTCCCTGATGGCCCCTTCATGAATGGGAGGGCATCACGAGGCCATGGGGGTTTTCCCATGATGGGAGTTGTGATAAGCTCCAAACTTCAGAGAGTCTTCGGCAGGACAATTGAGACCTGTTGTTGGCTCCAGGCCAATGATTCTGAGCAGGGTTCTAAGGATGGATGGCTGGGTAGCCCACCTCGCATTCGAATTGTCTCCTAGCAACAAGACAGTTTAGATCTCCTGGATCTGTGGGGAGCTACCGAGGATGCTGAGTTGAAATGCACACCCCTGGGGATGGGTCCGAATGTGCTTTTGTGTCTATGGAGACCTTGGAATGAAGCGGTGGCACTGGGGCCCTAAAGGGTTCTCCTAAACAGAGGCTTAGACACAGCTCCAACGTGCAAGTTTCCCATGTGTAGATGAGATGTTTTCTGATGGGTGAATCAAGAAACAGCTATATGCTGCTTTTGAAATCCAGGCCTCTGTGGAGAGATGCCTGGAAACCAAAGCAATGGATCTGATTAGTGCCTAGGGGCCTGTTCTTTCCTTTTTACCTCTGAGGACATCTGTCTATGGGTCTGAGTGCAGGTAGGGTCTCATTTGGGCTCAGATTGCCCCTGTTTTTCCTGGGAAGCTACCACTATTGAGATATATCAGGGACTTTGGAGGTTTATCCTATTAGAAGGGTAGTGGCCATTGGAATGGGCACACAGAATTCCCTTGGAGAGGGCAAGTACAGTCCTCAGGTTTGGCTCCAGGGGCCTGAGCCTGTAGGTTGTGTCGTCCAGCCCTTTTTGGACAGTTGTCTGAAAACACAAACTCGGCTTATGTTTCAGGTCATAGGTATGGCAGGACTGATCTACAGACCATGAGGAGAACTTTTCGGGATTTGAAAGAAGGGCAAGTGTGAGGCTCCTGCTCAAGTTTTTGTCTCGGGATATCATGTCACTCATGGTCGTGGAATTTCTGGGTGACTTCATGGGAAATGGACGAGTCTTACTCTCTGGTGGTTTGGCCCCGTCCAAAGAGTTTGGGTTCACTCTGTGGGCTGGAAGAATTCCGTTTTATTTTGTTGTTGTTGTTGTTGTTGTTTTCTTTTTTAACCTCAGGTGTCCCACCAAATGAGGGATTTCAGAGTAGAGCCCTAGGAGGGGCGACTGGACAATCAGAAATCTGGTTAAAAATTGGGGCCTAGGGACATGTCAAGCCCATTATGACATCTAATGGTCCAGCCACTGAGAGGACTTACTAGAGGACAGGACTCATGCTGAGGGTCACAATGCGTGTGTATGCCCTCGTCGCACTCAAGAATGGGCGGGGCCTCAGGGTTTCTCCTACACTGATCGTTGGACAACGTGTCAACCACAAGGGTTCTTTCCATGGGTAAGGAGGAGTACTGATTTCTGCATCAGACTCACCCCTGGGCAGTGATTGGAGATAAGGTCTCGGTTCTGAAGCCTGGAAACTGAGGTAGGGAAGAGATGATGACCTAAGGCCATGGCGGGTTTTATGTGCTCAGTGTGCGGTCAGATTTCTGGGTGTTGGTCAGGAATTCCGGGCTCAGGTTGTGTTCGACAGTGCATTAGTGCCCAGGTTAGACTATATAATTTGGGTAAAGTCGAGTGCTGTGTAGGATTACCCTCATTTAAGGTGCCTGGGCAGCTCATGAGGCAATAATTTTTTTTTTAGTGGGCAGGCAGAGTGCTGCATTGTGGGTCCGGAATTGCCAAACTTGAGGGCTTTGGGGCCAGGAGTGTGAGGACGGAAGTCTGAGAAGACATGCTAGACTTGGATTTCAGGGCAAGGGCACGGCAGGTACCCCCTGCAGATCTGAACCAATATCTCATGCATCTGAAGTCAGGGCGAGTATCAGACGTTGTCTCAGGTGGGAGTTTCTGAGCATGAAGGCCGCTTCATGAAGGGAGCGGAATCTCGAGGCCATTGAGGTTTTCCCACGTTGGGAGTTGTGGGATGCCCCCTTCCAGGATTCCTTCTTGGGGACAATTGAGACCTGTTGGACAGCTCCAGGACATCCCATATGGAATGACTCCAGAGCACCGTTCGCGGATGGATGCCTGGGAAGCCTGCCTCGCATTCCAATTGTCTCCTAGCAACAAGACAGTTTAGATCTGATGGCTCTGCGGGAGCAACCTCGGTGGCTGAGTTGAAATGGCCTTTCCTGAGGATGGGTCCTAATGTGTTTTTGTGTCCATGAGGGTCTTGGAATGGGGCGGTGGCACCGGGACCCTGAAGTACTCTCCTAAGCTTTGGACATGGCTCCCATGCACAGGTTTCCTTGTGGAGACGAGATGAGTTCTGATGGGTGCCTCAGGAAAACCCCTATGCTCGTATTGGAATCAGGCTTTTGAGGACACATGCCTGTAACCCAAAGCAATGGATCCTATTATGGACTAGGGTCCTGTCTGGTTCAATCTTCTTTTCTGGGTACATCCATCTATGGTATGAGTGGAGGTCGATTATCAGCTGGTGTCAGACACCCCTTGTTTGTTCCGGGCGACCCACACTATTGGGATGGCCTCAGGGTCGTCGGAGGTTTCTCCTAATTTGTACGATTTTGGACCATGGAATGGGCAGAATTCCCATGGATTGGTAGGCACAGTCCTAATGTGTGGCTCCAGTAGCCCAGCCTGGAAGGTGTGTGGCCCAAGACTTTGAGGACAGAAGTCTGAAAACACAAACTCAGCTTAGGTTTGGGGATGTAGGTATGGCAGTCCCGATCTACAAACCATGAGAAGAACTCTACAGGATATGAAGAAAGTGCGAGTCTGAGGCGATTGCTCAGGCTTTTCTCTGGATTTTCTATCAGTGATGGCCGTGGAATGTCGGGGAGGCCTCATGGGCCATGGACGAATCTTCCTCTCTGAGGATTTGGCCTGATTCCCAATTGCTTTTCGTCAATCTGTGGGATGGGAGGACTCATTTCAGTTTTGTTACCTCAGGTGTCCCACCAAAAGAGGAATTCCAAAGCCAAGCCGTGGGGAAGACTGAAGGGACAACCCGAACTATGGTTAAAAATTGGGGCCTAGGGGCATGGCAAGCCCAATATGCTATCTCTTCATCCAGCCACTGAGTGGCCTTACTTGAGGACTGGGCTCAGCCTGAGGGTCACAATGTGTGTTTGTAACCAATGTGGCACGCAAGCATGGGCGGGGCCTCATGGGCCACACTGGTTTCAAGGACACTGAACGTTGGACAACATGCCAACCACAAGGTTTATTGCCATGGGGAAGGAGTTCTGATTTCTGCATCACCTTCAACCCTTGGCAGTGTTTGGAGATAAGGTCTAGGTTCTGAAACCGAAAAACCGAGGTTGGGAAGAGATGACGACCTAAGGCCATGGCGGCTCGATGTGCTCAGTGTGCGGCCAGCTGTCTGGGAGGGGCCAGGGGGTCCAGGCTCAGGCTGTGTCAGAAAGGGCATTAGTGCCCTGGTCAGCCTATGTATTTGGGGTACAGCCAAGGTCGGTGCAGGTTGATCCTCATTTGGGGTTACTGGGTAGCCCCAGAGGACAATGTTTTTCTTCTGGAGGGCAGGCAGAGTGCTGCATTGTAGTTCTGGATTGCAAAACTGGAGGGCTTGTGGGCCAGTAGTCTGACGACTAAAGTCTGAGAACACAAGCTAGGCTTAGGTTTCTGGGTGAGGTTATGGCAGGCACAATCTACAGACCTGAATCGAGATCTCGTACATCTGAAGACAGGGCGAGGATCAGACGATTGCTCAGGTTGGAGTTTCTGTCCCTGATGGCCCCTTCATGAATGGGGGGGCATCACGAGGCCATGGGGGTTTTCCCACGATGGGAGTTGTGAGAAGCTCCAAACTGCAGAGAGTCTTCTGCAGGACAATTGAGACCTGTTGTTTGGCTCCAGGCCAATGATTCTGAACAGGGTTCTAAGGATGGATGGCTGTGTAGCCCACCTCGCATTCCAATTGTCACCTAGCAACAAGACAGGTTAGATCTCCTGGATCTGTGGGGAGCTACCGAGGATGCTGAGTTGAAATGCACACCCCTGGGGATGGGTCCGAATGTGCTTTTGTGTCTATGGAGACCTTGGAATGAAGCGGTGGCACTGGGGCCCTAAAGGGTTCTCCTAAACAGAGGCTTAGACACAGCTCCAACGTGCAAGTTTCCCATGTGTAGATGAGATGTTTTCTGATGGGTGAATCAAGAAACAGCTATATGCTGCTTTTGAAATCCAGGCCTCTGTGGAGAGATGCCTGGAAACCAAAGCAATGGATCTGATTAGTGCCTAGGGGCCTGTTCTTTCCTTTTTACCTCTGAGGACATCTGTCTATGGGTCTGAGTGCAGGTAGGGTCTCATTTGGGCTCAGATTGCCCCTGTTTTTCCTGGGAAGCTACCACTATTGAGATATATCAGGGACTTTGGAGGTTTATCCTATTAGAAGGGTAGTGGCCATTGGAATGGGCACACAGAATTCCCTTGGAGAGGGCAAGTACAGTCCTCAGGTTTGGCTCCAGGGGCCTGAGCCTGTAGGTTGTGTCGTCCAGCCCTTTTTGGACAGTTGTCTGAAAACACAAACTCGGCTTATGTTTCAGGTCATAGGTATGGCAGGACTGATCTACAGACCATGAGGAGAACTTTTCGGGATTTGAAAGAAGGGCAAGTGTGAGGCTCCTGCTCAAGTTTTTGTCTCGGGATATCATGTCACTCATGGTCGTGGAATTTCTGGGTGACTTCATGGGAAATGGACGAGTCTTACTCTCTGGTGGTTTGGCCCCGTCCAAAGAGTTTGGGTTCACTCTGTGGGCTGGAAGAATTCCGTTTTATTTTGTTGTTGTTGTTGTTGTTGTTTTCTTTTTTAACCTCAGGTGTCCCACCAAATGAGGGATTTCAGAGTAGAGCCCTAGGAGGGGCGACTGGACAATCAGAAATCTGGTTAAAAATTGGGGCCTAGGGACATGTCAAGCCCATTATGACATCTAATGGTCCAGCCACTGAGAGGACTTACTAGAGGACAGGACTCATGCTGAGGGTCACAATGCGTGTGTATGCCCTCGTCGCACTCAAGAATGGGCGGGGCCTCAGGGTTTCTCCTACACTGATCGTTGGACAACGTGTCAACCACAAGGGTTCTTTCCATGGGTAAGGAGGAGTACTGATTTCTGCATCAGACTCACCCCTGGGCAGTGATTGGAGATAAGGTCTCGGTTCTGAAGCCTGGAAACTGAGGTAGGGAAGAGATGATGACCTAAGGCCATGGCGGGTTTTATGTGCTCAGTGTGCGGTCAGATTTCTGGGTGTTGGTCAGGAATTCCGGGCTCAGGTTGTGTTCGACAGTGCATTAGTGCCCAGGTTAGACTATATAATTTGGGTAAAGTCGAGTGCTGTGTAGGATTACCCTCATTTAAGGTGCCTGGGCAGCTCATGAGGCAATAATTTTTTTTTTAGTGGGCAGGCAGAGTGCTGCATTGTGGGTCCGGAATTGCCAAACTTGAGGGCTTTGGGGCCAGGAGTGTGAGGACGGAAGTCTGAGAAGACATGCTAGACTTGGATTTCAGGGCAAGGGCACGGCAGGTACCCCCTGCAGATCTGAACCAATATCTCATGCATCTGAAGTCAGGGCGAGTATCAGACGTTGTCTCAGGTGGGAGTTTCTGAGCATGAAGGCCGCTTCATGAAGGGAGCGGAATCTCGAGGCCATTGAGGTTTTCCCACGTTGGGAGTTGTGGGATGCCCCCTTCCAGGATTCCTTCTTGGGGACAATTGAGAACTGTTGGACAGCTCCAGGACATCCCATATGGAATGACTCCAGAGCACCGTTCGCGGATGGATGCCTGGGAAGCCTGCCTCGCATTCCAATTGTCTCCTAGCAACAAGACAGTTTAGATCTGATGGCTCTGCGGGAGCAACCTCGGTGGCTGAGTTGAAATGGCCTTTCCTGAGGATGGGTCCTAATGTGTTTTTGTGTCCATGAGGGTCTTGGAATGGGGCGGTGGCACCGGGACCCTGAAGTACTCTCCTAAGCTTTGGACATGGCTCCCATGCACAGGTTTCCTTGTGGAGACGAGATGAGTTCTGATGGGTGCCTCAGGAAAACCCCTATGCTCGTATTGGAATCAGGCTTTTGAGGACACATGCCTGTAACCCAAAGCAATGGATCCTATTATGGACTAGGGTCCTGTCTGGTTCAATCTTCTTTTCTGGGTACATCCATCTATGGTATGAGTGGAGGTCGATTATCAGCTGGTGTCAGACACCCCTTGTTTGTTCCGGGCGACCCACACTATTGGGATGGCCTCAGGGTCGTCGGAGGTTTCTCCTAATTTGTACGATTTTGGACCATGGAATGGGCAGAATTCCCATGGATTGGTAGGCACAGTCCTAATGTGTGGCTCCAGTAGCCCAGCCTGGAAGGTGTGTGGCCCAAGACTTTGAGGACAGAAGTCTGAAAACACAAACTCAGCTTAGGTTTGGGGATGTAGGTATGGCAGTCCCGATCTACAAACCATGAGAAGAACTCTACAGGATATGAAGAAAGTGCGAGTCTGAGGCGATTGCTCAGGCTTTTCTCTGGATTTTCTATCAGTGATGGCCGTGGAATGTCGGGGAGGCCTCATGGGCCATGGACGAATCTTCCTCTCTGAGGATTTGGCCTGATTCCCAATTGCTTTTCGTCAATCTGTGGGATGGGAGGACTCATTTCAGTTTTGTTACCTCAGGTGTCCCACCAAAAGAGGAATTCCAAAGCCAAGCCGTGGGGAAGACTGAAGGGACAACCCGAACTATGGTTAAAAATTGGGGCCTAGGGGCATGGCAAGCCCAATATGCTATCTCTTCATCCAGCCACTGAGTGGCCTTACTTGAGGACTGGGCTCAGCCTGAGGGTCACAATGTGTGTTTGTAACCAATGTGGCACGCAAGCATGGGCGGGGCCTCATGGGCCACACTGGTTTCAAGGACACTGAACGTTGGACAACATGCCAACCACAAGGTTTATTGCCATGGGGAAGGAGTTCTGATTTCTGCATCACCTTCAACCCTTGGCAGTGTTTGGAGATAAGGTCTAGGTTCTGAAACCGAAAAACCGAGGTTGGGAAGAGATGACGACCTAAGGCCATGGCGGCTCGATGTGCTCAGTGTGCGGCCAGCTGTCTGGGAGGGGCCAGGGGGTCCAGGCTCAGGATGTGTCAGAAAGGGCATTAGTGCCCTGGTCAGCCTATGTATTTGGGGTACAGCCAAGGTCGGTGCAGGTTGATCCTCATTTGGGGTTACTGGGTAGCCCCAGAGGACAATGTTTTTCTTCTGGAGGGCAGGCAGAGTGCTGCATTGTAGTTCTGGATTGCAAAACTGGAGGGCTTGTGGGCCAGTAGTCTGACGACTAAAGTCTGAGAACACAAGCTAGGCTTAGGTTTCTGGGTGAGGTTATGGCAGGCACAATCTACAGACCTGAATCGAGATCTCGTACATCTGAAGACAGGGCGAGGATCAGACGATTGCTCAGGTTGGAGTTTCTGTCCCTGATGGCCCCTTCATGAATGGGGGGGCATCACGAGGCCATGGGGGTTTTCCCACGATGGGAGTTGTGAGAAGCTCCAAACTGCAGAGAGTCTTCTGCAGGACAATTGAGACCTGTTGTTTGGCTCCAGGCCAATGATTCTGAACAGGGTTCTAAGGATGGATGGCTGTGTAGCCCACCTCGCATTCCAATTGTCACCTAGCAACAAGACAGGTTAGATCTCCTGGATCTGTGGGGAGCTACCGAGGATGCTGAGTTGAAATGGACACCCCTGGGGATGGGTCCTAATGTGCTTTTGTGTCTATGCAGACCTTGGAATGAAGCGGTGGCACTGGGGCCCTAAAGGGTTCTCCTAAACAGAGGCTTTGACACAGCTCCAACTTGCAAGTTTCCCATGTGTAGATGAGATGTTTTCTGATGGGTGAGTCAAGAAACAGTTATATGCTGCTTTTGAAATCCAGGAATCTGAGGAGAGATGCCTGGAAACCAAAGCAATGGATCTGATTAGTGCCTAGGGGCCTGTTCTTTCCTTTTTACCTCTGGGGACATCTGTCTATGGGTCTGAGTGCAGGTAGGTGCTCATTTGGGCTCAGATTGCCCCTGTATTCCGGGGAAGCCACCAATTTTGAGAAAGATCAGGGACTTTGGAGGTTTATCCTATTAGAAGGGTTGTGGCCATTGGAATGGCACAAACATTTCCCTTGGAGAGGGCAAGTACAGTCCTCAGGTTCGGCTCCAGGGGCCTGAGCCTGTAGGTTGTGTAGGCCAGGGCTGTTTGGACAGTTGTCTGAAAACAAACTCAGCTTAGGTTTATGGACGTAGGTATCCCAGGCCCGATCTACAAACCATGAGAAGAATTGTTCGGGATATGAAGAAAGTGCGAGTCTGAGTCGCTCGCTCGGGCTTTTGTCTCTGGATTTTGTATCAGCGATGGCCGTGGAATGTCGGGCAGGCCTCATGGGCCATGGACGAATCTTCCTCTCTGAGGATTTGGCCCGATTCCCAATTGCTTTTCGTCAATCTGTGGGATGGGAGGACTCATTTCAGGTTTGTTACCTCAGGTGTCCCACCAAAAGAGGAATTCCAAAGCAAAGCCGTGGGGAAGACTGAAGGGACAACCCGAAATATGGTTAAAAATTGAGGCCTAGGGGCATGGCAAGCCCAATATGCTATCTCTTCATCCAGCCACTGAGTGGCCTTACTTGAGGACTGGGCTCAGCCTGAGGGTCACAATGTGTGTTTATGACCAATGTGGCCCGCGAGCATGGGCGGGGCCACAGGGGCCACACTGGTTTCAACGACACTGAACATTGGACAACATGCCAACCACAAGGTTTCTTGCCATGGGGAAGGAGTTCTGATTTCTGCATCACCTTCAACCTTGGGCAGTGATTGGAGATAAGGTCTAGGTTCTGAAACCTGGAAACCGAGGTTGGGAAGAGATGACGACCTAAGGCCACGGAGGCTCGATGTGCTCAGTGTGCAGCCAGCTGTCTGGGAGGGGCCAGGGGGTCCAGGCTCAGGCTGTGTCAGAAAGGGCATTAGTGCCCTGATCAGCCTATGTATTTGGGGTACAGCCAAGATAGGTGCAGGTTGATCCTCATTTGGGGTTACTGGGTAGCCCCAGAGGACAATGTTTTTCTTCTGGAGGGCAGGCAGAGTGCTGCATTGTAGTTCTGGATTGCAAACTGGAGGCCTTGTGGGCCAGGAGTCTGAGGACAAAAGTCTGAGAACACAAGCTAGGCTTAGGTTTCTGGGTGAGGCCATGGCAGGCACAATCTACAGACCTGAATGGAGATCTCGTGCATCTGAAGTCAGGGCGGGGATCAGACGATCGCCAGGGTTCTAAGGATGGATGGCTGCGTAGCCCACCTCGCATTCCAATTGTCTCCTAGCAACAAGACAGGTTAGATCTCCTGGATCTGTGGGGAGCAACCGAGGACGCTGAGTTGAAATGGACACCCCTAAGGATGGGTCCTAATGTGCTTTTGTGTCTATGGAGACCTTGGAATGAAGCGGTGGCACTGGGGCCCTAAATGGTTCTCCTAAACAGAGGCTTTGACACAGCTCCAACGTGCAAGTTTCCCATGTATAGATGAGATGTTTTCTGATGGGTGAGTCAAGAAACAGCTATATGCTGCTTTTGAAATCCAGGCCTCTGAGGAGAGATGCCTGGAAACCAAAGCAATGGATCTGATTAGTGCCTAGGGGCCTGTTCTTTCCTTTTTAGCTCTGGGGACATCTGTCTATGGGTCTGAGTGCAGGTAGGTGCTCATTTGGGCTCAGATTGCCCCTGTTTTTCCTGGGAAGCTACCACTATTGAGATATATCAGGGACTTTGGAGGTTTATCCTATTAGAAGGGTTGTGGCCATTGGAATGGGCACACACAATTCCCTTGGAGAGGGCAAGTACAGTCCTCAGGTTTGGCTCCAGGGGCCTAAGCCTGTAGGTTGTGTAGGCCAGGGCTGTTTGGACAGTTGTCTGAAAACACAAACTCGGCTTATGTTTCGGGTCATAGGTATGGCAGGACTGATCTACAGACCATGGGAGAACTCTTCTGGATTTGAAAGAAGGACGAGTGTGAGGCTCCTGCTCAAGTTTTTGTCTCTGGATATCGTGTCACTCATGGTCGTGCAATTTCTGGGTGACTTCATGGGAAATGGACGAGTCTTACTCTCTGGTGGTTTGGCCCCGTCCAAAGCGTTTGGGGTCATTCTGTGGGCTGGAAGAAGTCCGTTTTTTTTTTTTTTTTTTTTTTTTTGTTTTCTTTTTTAACCTCTGGTGTCCCACTAAATGCGGGATTCCAGAGTAGAGCCCTGGGGAGGGGCGACTGGACAATAAGAAATCTGGTTAAAAATTGGGGCCTAGGGACATGTCAAGCCCATTATGACATCTAATGATCCAGCCACTGAGAGGACTTACTAGAGGACAGGACTCATGCTGAGGGTCACAATGCGTGTGTATGCCCTCGTCTCACTGAAGAATGGGCAGGGCCTCAGGGTGAATGCTTGTTTCTCCTACACTGAACGTTGGACAACGTGCCAACCACAAGGGTTCTTGCCATGTGTAAGGAGGAGTACTGATTTCTGCATCACATTCACCCCTGGGCAGGCATTGGAGATAAGGTCTCGGTTCTGAAGCCTGAAAACTGAGGTAGGGAAGAGATGATGACCTAAGGCCATGACGGGTTTTATGTGCTCAGTGTGCGGTCAGCTTTCTGGGTGTTGGTCAGGAGGTCCGGGCTCAGGTTGTGTTCAACAGTGCATTAGTGCCCAGGTTAGACTATATAATTTGGGTGAGGTCGAGTGCTGTGTAGGTTTATCCTCATTTAAGGTGCCTGGGTAGCTCATGAGGCAATATTTTTTTTTTTTCTAGAGGGCCAGCAGAGTGCTGCATTGTGGGTCCGGAATTGCCAAATTTTAGGACTTCGGGGCCAGGAGTGTGAGGACGGAAGTGTGAGAAGACAAGCTAGACTTGGGTTTCAGGGCAAAGGCACAGCAGGTACCCCCTGCAGATCTGAACCAATATATCATGCTTCTGAAGTAAGGGCGAGGATCAGACGTTGGCTCATGTTGGAGTTCCAGTGCATGACGGCCGCTTCATGAAGGGAGCGGAATCTCGAGGCCATTGAGGTTTTCCCACGTTGGGAGTTGTGGGATGCCCCCTTCAAGGATTCCTTCTGCGGGACAATTGAGACCTGTTGGACAGCTCCAGGACATCCCATATGGAAATACTCTAGAGCACCATTCGCGGATGGATGCCTGGAGAGCCCGCCTCGCATTCCAATTGTCTCCTAGCAACAAGACAGTTTTGATCTGATGGCTCTGCCGGAGCAACCCGGGTGGCTGAGTTGAAATGGACTTTCCTGAGGATGGGTCCTAATGTGTTTTTGTGTCCATGAGGGCCTTGGAATGGGGCGGTGGCACCGGCACCCTGAAGTACTTTCCTAAGCTTTGGACATGGCTCCCATGCACAGGTTTCCTTGTGGAGACTAGATGAGTTCTGATGGGTGCCTCAGGAAAACCCCTATGCTCGTATTGGAATCAGGCTTTTGAGGACACATGCCTGTAACCCAAAGCAATGGATCCTATTATGGCCTAGGGTCCTGTCTGGTTCAATCTTCTTCTCTGGGGTCATCCATCTATGGTATGAGTGGAGGTCGATTATCAGCTGGTGTCAGACAGCCCTTGTTTGTTCCGGGCGTTTTACACTATTGGGATGGCCTCAGGGATTTTGGAGGTTTCTCCTAATTTGTACGATTTTGGACCATGGAATGGGCAGAATTCCCATGGATTGGTAGGCACAGTCCTAATGTTTGGCTCCAGGCGCCCAGCCTGGAGGGTGTGTGGCCCAGGACTTTGAGGACAGAAGTCTGAAAACACAAACTCAGCTTAGGTTTGGGGACGTAGGTATGGCAGGCCCGATCGACAACCATGAGAAGAACTCTTCAGGATATGAAGAAAGTGCGAGCCTGAGGCTCTTGCTCAGGCTTTTGTCTCTGGATTTTGTATCAGCGATGGCCGTGGAATGTCGGGGAGGCCTTATGGGCCATGGACGAATCTTCCTCTCTGAGGATTTGGCCCGATTCCCAATTGCTTTTCTTCAATCTGTGGGATGGGAGGACTCATTTCAGTTTTGTTACCTCAGGTGTCCCACCAAAAGAGGAATTCCAAAGCAAAGCCGTGGGGAAGACTGAAGGGACAACCCGAACTATGGTTAAAAATTGGGGCCTAGGGGCATGGCAAGCCCAATATGCTATCTCTTCATCCAGCCACTGAGTGGCCTTACTTGAGGACTGGGCTCAGCCTGAGGGTCACAATGTGTGTTTGTGACCAATGTGGCCCGCGAGCATGGGCGGGGCCTCATGGGCCACACTGGTTTCAACGACACTGAACGTTGGACAACATGCCAACCACAAGGTTTCTTGCCATGGGGAAGGAGTTCTGATTTTTGCATCACCTTCAACCTTGGGCAGTGATTGGAGATAAGGTCGAGGTTCAAACTTGAAAAGCGAGGTTGGGAGAGATGACGACCTAAGGCCATGGCGGCTCGACGTGCTCAGTGTGCGGCCAGCTGTCTGGGAGGGGTTAGGAGGTCCAGGCTCAGGCTGTGTCAGAAAGGGCATTAGTGCCCTGGTCAGCCTATGTATTTGGGGTACAGCCAAGGTCGGTGCAGGTTGATCCTCATTTGGGGTTACTGGGTAGCCCTAGAGGACAATGTTTTTTATCTGTAGGGCAGGCAGAGTGCTGTATTGTAGTTCCGGATTGCCAAACTGGAGGCCTTGTGGGCCAGTAGCCCCAGAGAACAATGTTTTTCTTCTGGAGGGCAGGCAGAGTGCTCCATTGTAGTTCTGGATTGCCAAATGGAGGTCTCGTGGGCCAGTAGTCTGACGACAAAAGTCTAAGAACACAAGCTAGGGTTAGGTTTCTGGGTGAGGCTATGGCAGGCACAATCTACAGATCTGAATCGAGATCTCGTGCATCTGAAGTCAGGGCGAGGATCTGACGATCGCTCAGGTTGGAGTTTCTGTCCCTGATGGCCCCTTCATGAATGGGGGGGCATCACGAGGCCATGGGGGTTTTCCCACTATGGGAGTTGTGAGAAGCTCCAAACTGCAGAGAGTCTTCGGCAGGACAATTGAGACCTGTTGTTTGGCTCCAGGCCAATGATTCTGAGCAGGGTTCTAAGGATGGATGGCTGGGTAGCCCACCTCGCATTCCAATTGTCTCCTAGCAACCAGACAGGTTAGATCTCCTGGATCTGTGGGTAGCA
>NW_028134551.1:0-78000 GCF_964662115.1 Mustela nivalis | reverse complement strand
ATGAGAAGAACTCTTCAGGATATGAAGAATGAGCGAGTCTGAGGCGCTTGCTCAGGCTTTTGTCTCTGGATTTTGTTTCAGCGATGGCCGTGGAATGTTGGGGAGGTCTCATGGGCCATGGAAGAATCTTCCTCTCTGTGGATTTGGCCCGATCCCAATTGTTTTTCGTCAATCTGTGGGTTGGGAGGACTCCTTTCAGGTTTGTTACCTCAGGTGTCCCACCAAAAGAGGAATTCCAAAGCAGAGCCCTGGGGAAGAGTGAAGGGACAACTCGAACTATGGTTAAAAATTGGGGCCTAGGGGCATGGCAAGCCCAATATGCTGTCTCTTCATATAGGCCCTGAGAGGCCTTACCTGAGGACTGGGCTCAGGCTGAGGGTCACAATGTGTGTAGTGACCAATGTGGCCGGCAAGCATGGGCTGGGCCTCAAGGGCCACGCTTGTTACAACTACACTGAACGTTGGACAACATGCCAACCACAAGGTTTCTTGCCATGGGGAAAGAGTTCTGATTTCTGCATCATTTTCAACCCTGGGCAATGGTTGGAGATAAGGTCTAGGTTCTGGAGCCTGAAAACCGCAGTTGGGAAGAGATGACGACCTAAGGCCATGGCGGGTCCGATGTGCTCAGTGTGCGGCCAGCTGTCTGGGTGGGACCAGGTGGTCCAGGCTCAGGCTGGGTCAGAAGGGGAAATAGTGCCCAGGTCAGCCTATATGTTTGGGGTACAGCCGAATGGCGTGCAGGTTGATCCTCATTTGCGGTTTCGGGGTAGCCCTGAGGGCAATGTTTTACTTCTGTAGGGCAGGCAGAGTGCGGCATTGTAGTTCTGGATTGCCCAACTGGAGGGCTTGTGGGCCAGTAGTCTGAGGACGGAGTCTGAGAACCCAAGCTAGGCCTAGGTTTCTGGGTGAGGATATGGCAGGCACAATCTACAGACCTCAATCGAGATCTCGTGCATCTGAAGTCAGGGCAAGGATCAGACGATCGCTCAGGTTGGACTTTCTGCCCTGATGGCCCTTTCTTGAAGGGGGTTGGATCACGAGGACATGGCGGTTTTCGCACGATGGGAGTTGTGAGAAGCTCCAAACTGCAAAGATTCTTCTGCAGGACAATTGAGACCTGTTGGTTGGCTCCAGGCCAACGATTCCGAGCAGGGTTCTAAGGATGGATGGCTGGGTAGCCCACCTCGCATTCCATTTGTCTCCAAGCAACAAGACAGGTTAGATCTGCTGGATGTGGGGGGCAACCGAGGAGGCTGAGTTGAAATGGACTCTCCTGTGGTTGTGTCCAAATATGTTTTTGTGTCTGGAGACCTTGGAATGAAGCGGTGGCCCTGGGGCCCTGAAGGGTTCTCCTAAACAGAGGCTTTGACACAGCTCCAACGTGCATGTTTCCCATGTGTAGATGAGATTTGTTCTGATGGGTGAGTCAAGAAACAGCCATATGCTGGTATTGAAATCCAGGCCTCTGAGGAGAGATGCCTGGAAACCCAAGCAATGGATCCGATTAGTGCCTAGGGGCCTGTTCGTTCCTTTTTACCTCTGGGGACATCAGTCTACGGGTCTGAGTGCAGGTAGGTGCTCAGAAGGGCTCAGATTGCCCCTGTTTGTCCTGGGAAGCCACAGCTTTTAGTATGGCCTCAGGGACTTTGGAGGTTATCCTATTAGTAGGGTTGTGGCCATTGGAATGGGCACATACAATTCCCTTGGAGAGGGCAAGTACAGTCCTCAGGTTTGGCTCCAGGGCCCTGAGCCTGTAGGGTGTGTAGGCCAGAGCTGTTTGGACAGTTGTCTGAAAACACAAACTCGGCTTATGTTTTGGGTCATGGTATGGCAGGACTGATCTACAGACCATGAGGAGAACACTTCGGGATATGAAAAAAGGGCGAGTGTGAGGCTCTTGCTCAAGTTTTTGTCTCTGGATATCGTGTCACTCATGGACGTGAAATTGCCGGGTGACTTCATGGGAAATGGTCGAGTCTTACTCTCTGGGGGTTCGGTCCCGTCCAAAGAGTTTGGGGTCATTCTGGGGATGGAAGAAGTCCGTTTTTTTGTTGTTGTTGTCGATTTGTTTCATTTTGTTTTTCAGCCTCAGATGTCCCACCAAATGAGGGATTCCAGAGTACAGCCCTGGGGTGGGGCGACTGGACAACCAGAAATCTGGTTAAAAATTGGGGACTAGGGACGTGTCAAGCCCATTATGACATCTAATGGTCCAGCCACTGAGAGGACTTACTAGAGGACAGGACTCACGCTGAGGTCACAATGCGTGTTTATGCTCTCGTCGCACGCAAGAATGGGCGGGGCCTCAGGGTGAATGCTGGTTTCTCCTACACTGAACGTTGGACAACATGCCAACCACAAGGTTTCTTGCCATGGGTCAGGAAGAGTTCTGATTTCTGCATCACAGTCACCCGTGGGCAGTGATTGGAGATAAGGTCTAGGTTCTGAAGCCTGAAAACTGAGGTAGGGAAGAGATGATGACCTAAGGCCATGGCGGGTCTGATGTGCTCAGCGTTCGGTCAGCTGTCTGGGTGTTGGTCAGCAGGTCCAGGCTCAGGTTGTGTCAGACAGTGCATTAGTGCCCAGGTTAGACTATATAATTTGGGTACATTCGAGTGCCGTGTAGGTTTATCCTCATTTAAGCTGCCTGGGCTGCTCATTAGGCAATATATTTTTTCTAGAGGGCAGGCAGAGTGCTTCATTGTCGGTCCGGAATTGCCAAACTGAGGGCTTCGGGGCCAGGAGAGTGAGGACGGAAGTCTGAGAACACAAGCTAGACTTCGGATTCAGGGTGAGGGCACGGCAGGTACCCCCTGCAGATCTGAACCAATATCTCATGCATCTGAAGTCAGGGCGAGGATCCGACGTTGGCTCAGGTTGGAGTTTCTGTGCATGACGGCCCCTTCATGAAGGGAGCGGAATCTCGAGGCCATGGAGGTTTTCCACGTTGGGAGATGTGGTATGCCCCCTTCAAGGATTCCTTCTGCGGGACAATTGAGACCTGTTGGACAGCTCCAGGACATCCCATATGGAATGACTCCAGAGCACCGTTCGAGGATGGATGCCTGGGAAGTCCGCCTCGCCTTCCAATTGTCTCCTAGCAACAAGACAGTTTAGATCTAATGGATCTGCGGGAGCAACCGGGGTGGCTGAGTTGAAATGCACTTTCCAGTGGATGGGTCCTAACGTGTGTTTGTGTCCATGAGGGCCTTGGAATGGGGAGGTGGCACCGGGACCCTGAAGTATTCTCCTAAGCTTTGGCATAGCTCCCATGCACAAGTTTCCTTGTGGAGACGAGATTTGTTCTGATGGGTGCCTCAGGAAATCCCCTCTGCTGGTATTGGAATCCAGGCTTTTGAGGAGACATGCCTGTAAACCAAAGCAATGGATCCGATAATGGCCTCGGGTCCTTCTGGTTCAATCTTCTTGGTATGAGTGGAGGTAGATGAGTGGAGGTAGATGCTCAGACGGTATCAACGGCCCTTTTTTGTCCCGGGCGACCTACACTATTGGGATGGCCCCAGGGACTTTGGAGGGTTCTCCTAATTTGTACGATTTTTGACAATGGAATGGGCAGAATTCCCATGCATTGGGTGGGGGCAGTCCTAATGTGTGGCTCCAGGGGCCCCAGCCTGGAGGGAGTGTGGCCCAGGACTTTGAGGACAGAAGACTGAAAACAGAAACTCAGCTTAAGTTTGGGGACGTAGGTATGGCACGCCCGATCTACAAACCATGAGAAGAACTCTTCAGGATATGAAGAATGAGCGAGTCTGAGGCGCTTTCTCAGGCTTTTGTCTCTGGATTTTGTTTCAGCGATGGCCGTGGAATGTTGGGGAGGTCTCATGGGCCATGGAAGAATCTTCCTCTCTGTGGATTTGGCCCGATCCCAATTGTTTTTCGTCAATCTGTGGGTTGGGAGGACTCCTTTCAGGTTTGTTACCTCAGGTGTCCCACCAAAAGAGGAATTCCAAAGCAGAGCCCTGGGGAAGAGTGAAGGGACAACTCGAACTATGGTTAAAAATTGGGGCCTAGGGGCATGGCAAGCCCAATATTCTGTCTCTTCATATAGGCCCTGAGAGGCCTTACCTGAGGACTGGGCTCAGGCTGAGGGTCACAATGTGTGTAGTGACCAATGTGGCCGGCAAGCATGGGCTGGGCCTCAAGGGCCGCGCTTGTTACAACTACACTGAACGTTGGACAACATGCCAACCACAAGGTTTCTTGCCATGGGGAAAGAGTTCTGATTTCTGCATCATTTTCAACCCTGGGCAATGGTTGGAGATAAGGTCTAGGTTCTGGAGCCTGAAAACCGCAGTTGGGAAGAGATGACGACCTAAGGCCATGGCGGGTCCGATGTGCTCAGTGTGCGGCCAGCTGTCTGGGTGGGACCAGGTGGTCCAGGCTCAGGCTGGGTCAGAAGGGGAAATAGTGCCCAGGTCAGCCTATATGTTTGGGGTACAGCCGAATGGCGTGCAGGTTGATCCTCATTTGCGGTTTCGGGGTAGCCCTGAGGGCAATGTTTTACTTCTGTAGGGCAGGCAGAGTGCGGCATTGTAGTTCTGGATTGCCCAACTGGAGGGCTTGTGGGCCAGTAGTCTGAGGACGGAGTCTGAGAACCCAAGCTAGGCCTAGGTTTCTGGGTGAGGATATGGCAGGCACAATCTACAGACCTCAATCGAGATCTCGTGCATCTGAAGTCAGGGCAAGGATCAGACGATCGCTCAGGTTGGACTTTCTGCCCTGATGGCCCTTTCTTGAAGGGGGTTGGATCACGAGGACATGGCGGTTTTCGCACGATGGGAGTTGTGAGAAGCTCCAAACTGCAAAGATTCTTCTGCAGGACAATTGAGACCTGTTGGTTGGCTCCAGGCCAACGATTCCGAGCAGGGTTCTAAGGATGGATGGCTGGGTAGCCCACCTCGCATTCCATTTGTCTCCAAGCAACAAGACAGGTTAGATCTGCTGGATGTGGGGGGCAACCGAGGAGGCTGAGTTGAAATGGACTCTCCTGTGGTTGTGTCCTAATATGTTTTTGTGTCTATGGAGACCTTGGAATGAAGCGGTGGCCCTGGGGCCCTGAAGGGTTCTCCTAAACAGAGGCTTTGACACAGCTCCAACGTGCATGTTTCCCATGTGTAGATGAGATTTGTTCTGATGGGTGAGTCAAGAAACAGCCATATGCTGGTATTGAAATCCAGGCCTCTGAGGAGAGATGCCTGGAAACCCAAGCAATGGATCCGATTAGTGCCTAGGGGCCTGTTCGTTCCTTTTTACCTCTGGGGACATCAGTCTACGGGTCTGAGAGCAGGTAGGTGCTCAGAAGGGCTCAGATTGCCCCTGTTTGTCCTGGGAAGCCACAGCTTTTAGGATGGCCTCAGGGACTTTGGAGGTTATCCTATTAGTAGGGTTGTGGCCATTGGAATGGGCACATACAATTCCCTTGGAGAGGGCAAGTACAGTCCTCAGGTTTGGCTCCAGGGCCCTGAGCCTGTAGGCTGTGTAGGCCAGAGCTGTTTGGACAGTTGTCTGAAAACACAAACTCGGCTTATGTTTTGGGTCATGGTATGGCAGGACTGATCTACAGACCATGAGGAGAACACTTCGGGATATGAAAAAAGGGCGAGTGTGAGGCTCTTGCTCAAGTTTTTGTCTCTGGATATCGTGTCACTCATGGACGTGAAATTGCCGGGTGACTTCATGGGAAATGGTCGAGTCTTACTCTCTGGGGGTTCGGTCCCGTCCAAAGAGTTTGGGGTCATTCTGGGGATGGAAGAAGTCCGTTTTTTTGTTGTTGTTGTCGATTTGTTTCATTTTGTTTTTCAGCCTCAGATGTCCCACCAAATGAGGGATTCCAGAGTACAGCCCTGGGGTGGGGCGACTGGACAACCAGAAATCTGGTTAAAAATTGGGGACTAGGGACGTGTCAAGCCCATTATGACATCTAATGGTCCAGCCACTGAGAGGACTTACTAGAGGACAGGACTCACGCTGAGGTCACAATGCGTGTTTATGCTCTCGTCGCACGCAAGAATGGGCGGGGCCTCAGGGTGAATGCTGGTTTCTCCTACACTGAACGTTGGACAACATGCCAACCACAAGGTTTCTTGCCATGGGTCAGGAAGAGTTCTGATTTCTGCATCACAGTCACCCGTGGGCAGTGATTGGAGATAAGGTCTAGGTTCTGAAGCCTGAAAACTGAGGTAGGGAAGAGATGATGACCTAAGGCCATGGCGGGTCTGATGTGCTCAGCGTTCGGTCAGCTGTCTGGGTGTTGGTCAGCAGGTCCAGGCTCAGGTTGTGTCAGACAGTGCATTAGTGCCCAGGTTAGACTATATAGTTTGGGTACATTCGAGTGCCGTGTAGGTTTATCCTCATTTAAGCTGCCTGGGCTGCTCATTAGGCAATATATTTTTTCTAGAGGGCAGGCAGAGTGCTTCATTGTCGGTCCGGAATTGCCAAACTGAGGGCTTCGGGGCCAGGAGAGAGAGGACGGAAGTCTGAGAACACAAGCTAGACTTCGGATTCAGGGTGAGGGCACGGCAGGTACCCCCTGCAGATCTGAACCAATATCTCATGCATCTGAAGTCAGGGCGAGGATCCGACGTTGGCTCAGGTTGGAGTTTCTGTGCATGACGGCCCCTTCATGAAGGGAGCGGAATCTCGAGGCCATGGAGGTTTTCCACGTTGGGAGATGTGGTATGCCCCCTTCAAGGATTCCTTCTGCGGGACAATTGAGACCTGTTGGACAGATCCAGGACATCCCATATGGAATGACTCCAGAGCACCGTTCGAGGATGGATGCCTGGGAAGTCCACCTCGCCTTCCAATTGTCTCCTAGCAACAAGACAGTTTAGATCTAATGGATCTGCGGGAGCAACCGGGGTGGCTGAGTTGAAATGCACTTTCCAGTGGATGGGTCCTAACGTGTGTTTGTGTCCATGAGGGCCTTGGAATGGGGAGGTGGCACCGGGACCCTGAAGTATTCTCCTAAGCTTTGGCATAGCTCCCATGCACAAGTTTCCTTGTGGAGACGAGATTTGTTCTGATGGGTGCCTCAGGAAATCCCCTCTGCTGGTATTGGAATCCAGGCTTTTGAGGAGACATGCCTGTAAACCAAAGCAATGGATCCGATAATGGCCTCGGGTCCTGTCTGGTTCAATCTTCTTGGTATGAGTGGAGGTAGATGAGTGGAGGTAGATGCTCAGACGGTATCAACGGCCCTTTTTTGTCCCGGGCGACCTACACTATTGGGATGGCCCCAGGGACTTTGGAGGGTTCTCCTAATTTGTACGATTTTTGACAATGGAATGGGCAGAATTCCCATGCATTGGGTGGGGGCAGTCCTAATGTGTGGCTCCAGGGGCCCCAGCCTGGAGGGAGTGTGGCCCAGGACTTTGAGGACAGAAGACTGAAAACAGAAACTCAGCTTAAGTTTGGGGACGTAGGTATGGCACGCCCGATCTACAAACCATAAGAAGAACTCTTCAGGATATGAAGAATGAGCGAGTCTGAGGCGCTTGCTCAGGCTTTTGTCTCTGGATTTTGTTTCAGCGATGGCCGTGGAATGTTGGGGAGGTCTCATGGGCCATGGAAGAATCTTCCTCTCTGTGGATTTGGCCCGATCCCAATTGTTTTTCGTCAATCTGTGGGTTGGGAGGACTCCTTTCAGGTTTGTTACCTCAGGTGTCCCACCAAAAGTGGAATTCCAAAGCAGAGCCCTGGGGAAGAGTGAAGGGACAACTCGAACTATGGTTAAAAATTGGGGCCTAGGGGCATGGCAAGCCCAATATGCTGTCTCTTCATATAGGCCCTGAGAGGCCTTACCTGAGGACTGGGCTCAGGCTGAGGGTCACAATGTGTGTAGTGACCAATGTGGCCGGCAAGCATGGGCTGGGCCTCAAGGGCCGCGCTTGTTACAACTACACTGAACGTTGGACAACATGCCAACCACAAGGTTTCTTGCCATGGGGAAAGAGTTCTGATTTCTGCATCATTTTCAACCCTGGGCAATGGTTGGAGATAAGGTCTAGGTTCTGGAGCCTGAAAACCGCAGTTGGGAAGAGATGACGACCTAAGGCCATGGCGGGTCCGATGTGCTCAGTGTGCGGCCAGCTGTCTGGGTGGGACCAGGTGGTCCAGGCTCAGGCTGGGTCAGAAGGGGAAATAGTGCCCAGGTCAGCCTATATGTTTGGGGTACAGCCGAATGGCGTGCAGGTTGATCCTCATTTGCGGTTTCGGGGTAGCCCTGAGGGCAATGTTTTACTTCTGTAGGGCAGGCAGAGTGCGGCATTGTAGTTCTGGATTGCCCAACTGGAGGGCTTGTGGGCCAGTAGTCTGAGGACGGAGTCTGAGAACCCAAGCTAGGCCTAGGTTTCTGGGTGAGGATATGGCAGGCACAATCTACAGACCTCAATCGAGATCTCGTGCATCTGAAGTCAGGGCAAGGATCAGACGATCGCTCAGGTTGGACTTTCTGCCCTGATGGCCCTTTCTTGAAGGGGGTTGGATCACGAGGACATGGCGGTTTTCGCACGATGGGAGTTGTGAGAAGCTCCAAACTGCAAAGATTCTTCTGCAGGACAATTGAGACCTGTTGGTTGGCTCCAGGCCAACGATTCCGAGCAGGGTTCTAAGGATGGATGGCTGGGTAGCCCACCTCGCATTCCATTTGTCTCCAAGCAACAAGACAGGTTAGATCTGCTGGATGTGGGGGGCAACCGAGGAGGCTGAGTTGAAATGGACTCTCCTGTGGTTGTGTCCTAATATGTTTTTGTGTCTATGGAGACCTTGGAATGAAGCGGTGGCCCTGGGGCCCTGAAGGGTTCTCCTAAACAGAGGCTTTGACACAGCTCCAACGTGCATGTTTCCCATGTGTAGATGAGATTTGTTCTGATGGGTGAGTCAAGAAACAGCCATATGCTGGTATTGAAATCCAGGCCTCTGAGGAGAGATGCCTGGAAACCCAAGCAATGGATCCGATTAGTGCCTAGGGGCCTGTTCGTTCCTTTTTACCTCTGGGGACATCAGTCTACGGGTCTGAGAGCAGGTAGGTGCTCAGAAGGGCTCAGATTGCCCCTGTTTGTCCTGGGAAGCCACAGCTTTTAGGATGGCCTCAGGGACTTTGGAGGTTATCCTATTAGTAGGGTTGTGGCCATTGGAATGGGCACATACAATTCCCTTGGAGAGGGCAAGTACAGTCCTCAGGTTTGGCTCCAGGGCCCTGAGCCTGTAGGCTGTGTAGGCCAGAGCTGTTTGGACAGTTGTCTGAAAACACAAACTCGGCTTATGTTTTGGGTCATGGTATGGCAGGACTGATCTACAGACCATGAGGAGAACACTTCGGGATATGAAAAAAGGGCGAGTGTGAGGCTCTTGCTCAAGTTTTTGTCTCTGGATATCGTGTCACTCATGGACGTGAAATTGCCGGGTGACTTCATGGGAAATGGTCGAGTCTTACTCTCTGGGGGTTCGGTCCCGTCCAAAGAGTTTGGGGTCATTCTGGGGATGGAAGAAGTCCGTTTTTTTGTTGTTGTTGTCGATTTGTTTCATTTTGTTTTTCAGCCTCAGATGTCCCACCAAATGAGGGATTCCAGAGTACAGCCCTGGGGTGGGGCGACTGGACAACCAGAAATCTGGTTAAAAATTGGGGACTAGGGACGTGTCAAGCCCATTATGACATCTAATGGTCCAGCCACTGAGAGGACTTACTAGAGGACAGGACTCACGCTGAGGTCACAATGCGTGTTTATGCTCTCGTCGCACGCAAGAATGGGCGGGGCCTCAGGGTGAATGCTGGTTTCTCCTACACTGAACGTTGGACAACATGCCAACCACAAGGTTTCTTGCCATGGGTCAGGAAGAGTTCTGATTTCTGCATCACAGTCACCCGTGGGCAGTGATTGGAGATAAGGTCTAGGTTCTGAAGCCTGAAAACTGAGGTAGGGAAGAGATGATGACCTAAGGCCATGGCGGGTCTGATGTGCTCAGCGTTCGGTCAGCTGTCTGGGTGTTGGTCAGCAGGTCCAGGCTCAGGTTGTGTCAGACAGTGCATTAGTGCCCAGGTTAGACTATATAGTTTGGGTACATTCGAGTGCCGTGTAGGTTTATCCTCATTTAAGCTGCCTGGGCTGCTCATTAGGCAATATATTTTTTCTAGAGGGCAGGCAGAGTGCTTCATTGTCGGTCCGGAATTGCCAAACTGAGGGCTTCGGGGCCAGGAGAGTGAGGACGGAAGTCTGAGAACACAAGCTAGACTTCGGATTCAGGGTGAGGGCACGGCAGGTACCCCCTGCAGATCTGAACCAATATCTCATGCATCTGAAGTCAGGGCGAGGATCCGACGTTGGCTCAGGTTGGAGTTTCTGTGCATGACGGCCCCTTCATGAAGGGAGCGGAATCTCGAGGCCATGGAGGTTTTCCACGTTGGGAGATGTGGTATGCCCCCTTCAAGGATTCCTTCTGCGGGACAATTGAGACCTGTTGGACAGATCCAGGACATCCCATATGGAATGACTCCAGAGCACCGTTCGAGGATGGATGCCTGGGAAGTCCACCTCGCCTTCCAATTGTCTCCTAGCAACAAGACAGTTTAGATCTAATGGATCTGCGGGAGCAACCGGGGTGGCTGAGTTGAAATGCACTTTCCAGTGGATGGGTCCTAACGTGTGTTTGTGTCCATGAGGGCCTTGGAATGGGGAGGTGGCACCGGGACCCTGAAGTATTCTCCTAAGCTTTGGCATAGCTCCCATGCACAAGTTTCCTTGTGGAGACGAGATTTGTTCTGATGGGTGCCTCAGGAAATCCCCTCTGTTGGTATTGGAATCCAGGCTTTTAAGGAGACATGCCTGTAAACCAAAGCAATGGATCAGATAATGGCCTCGGGTCCTGTCTGGTTCAATCTTCTTGGTATGAGTGGAGGTAGATGAGTGGAGGTAGATGCTCAGACGGTATCAACGGCCCTTTTTTGTCCCGGGCGACCTACACTATTGGGATGGCCCCAGGGACTTTGGAGGGTTCTCCTAATTTGTACGATTTTTGACAATGGAATGGGCAGAATTCCCATGCATTGGGTGGGGGCAGTCCTAATGTGTGGCTCCAGGGGCCCCAGCCTGGAGGGAGTGTGGCCCAGGACTTTGAGGACAGAAGACTGAAAACAGAAACTCAGCTTAAGTTTGGGGACGTAGGTATGGCACGCCCGATCTACAAACCATGAGAAGAACTCTTCAGGATATGAAGAATGAGCGAGTCTGAGGCGCTTGCTCAGGCTTTTGTCTCTGGATTTTGTTTCAGCGATGGCCGTGGAATGTTGGGGAGGTCTCATGGGCCATGGACGAATCTTCCTCTCTGTGGATTTGGCCCGATCCCAATTGTTTTTCGTCAATCTGTGGGTTGGGAGGACTCCTTTCAGGTTTGTTACCTCAGGTGTCCCACCAAAAGAGGAATTCCAAAGCAGAGCCCTGGGGAAGAGTGAAGGGACAACTCGAACTATGGTTAAAAATTGGGGCCTAGGGGCAGGGCAAGCCCAATATGCTGTCTCTTCATATAGGCCCTGAGAGGCCTTACCTGAGGACTGGGCTCAGGCTGAGGGTCACAATGTGTGTAGTGACCAATGTGGCCGGCAAGCATGGGCTGGGCCTCAAGGGCCACGCTTGTTACAACTACACTGAACGTTGGACAACATGCCAACCACAAGGTTTCTTGCCATGGGGAAAGAGTTCTGATTTCTGCATCATTTTCAACCCTGGGCAATGGTTGGAGATAAGGTCTAGGTTCTGGAGCCTGAAAACCGTAGTTGGGAAGAGATGACGACCTAAGGCCATGGCGGGTCCGATGTGCTCAGTGTGCGGCCAGCTGTCTGGGTGGGACCAGGTGGTCCAGGCTCAGGCTGGGTCAGAAGGGGAAATAGTGCCCAGGTCAGCCTATATGTTTGGGGTACAGCCGAATGGCGTGCAGGTTGATCCTCATTTGCGGTTTCGGGGTAGCCCTGAGGGCAATGTTTTACTTCTGTAGGGCAGGCAGAGTGCGGCATTGTAGTTCTGGATTGCCCAACTGGAGGGCTTGTGGGCCAGTAGTCTGAGGACGGAGTCTGAGAACCCAAGCTAGGCCTAGGTTTCTGGGTGAGGATATGGCAGGCACAATCTACAGACCTCAATCGAGATCTCGTGCATCTGAAGTCAGGGCAAGGATCAGACGATCGCTCAGGTTGGACTTTCTGCCCTGATGGCCCTTTCTTGAAGGGGGTTGGATCACGAGGACATGGCGGTTTTCGCACGATGGGAGTTGTGAGAAGCTCCAAACTGCAAAGATTCTTCTGCAGGACAATTGAGACCTGTTGGTTGGCTCCAGGCCAACGATTCCGAGCAGGGTTCTAAGGATGGATGGCTGGGTAGCCCACCTCGCATTCCATTTGTCTCCAAGCAACAAGACAGGTTAGATCTGCTGGATGTGGGGGGCAACCGAGGAGGCTGAGTTGAAATGGACTCTCCTGTGGTTGTGTCCTAATATGTTTTTGTGTCTATGGAGACCTTGGAATGAAGCGGTGGCCCTGGGGCCCTGAAGGGTTCTCCTAAACAGAGGCTTTGACACAGCTCCAACGTGCATGTTTCCCATGTGTAGATGAGATTTGTTCTGATGGGTGAGTCAAGAAACAGCCATATGCTGGTATTGAAATCCAGGCCTCTGAGGAGAGATGCCTGGAAACCCAAGCAATGGATCCGATTAGTGCCTAGGGGCCTGTTCGTTCCTTTTTACCTCTGGGGACATCAGTCTACGGGTCTGAGTGCAGGTAGGTGCTCAGAAGGGCTCAGATTGCCCCTGTTTGTCCTGGGAAGCCACAGCTTTTAGGATGGCCTCAGGGACTTTGGAGGTTATCCTATTAGTAGGGTTGTGGCCATTGGAATGGGCACATACAATTCCCTTGGAGAGGGCAAGTACAGTCCTCAGGTTTGGCTCCAGGGCCCTGAGCCTGTAGGCTGTGTAGGCCAGAGCTGTTTGGACAGTTGTCTGAAAACACAAACTCGGCTTATGTTTTGGGTCATAGGTATGGCAGGACTGATCTACAGACCATGAGGAGAACACTTCGGGATATGAAAAAAGGGCGAGTGTGAGGCTCTTGCTCAAGTTTTTGTCTCTGGATATCGTGTCACTCATGGACGTGAAATTGCCGGGTGACTTCATGGGAAATGGTCGAGTCTTACTCTCTGGGGGTTCGGTCCCGTCCAAAGAGTTTGGGGTCATTCTGGGGATGGAAGAAGTCCGTTTTTTTGTTGTTGTTGTCGATTTGTTTCATTTTGTTTTTCAGCCTCAGATGTCCCACCAAATGAGGGATTCCAGAGTACAGCCCTGGGGTGGGGCGACTGGACAACCAGAAATCTGGTTAAAAATTGGGGACTAGGGACGTGTCAAGCCCATTATGACATCTAATGGTCCAGCCACTGAGAGGACTTACTAGAGGACAGGACTCACGCTGAGGTCACAATGCGTGTTTATGCTCTCGTCGCACGCAAGAATGGGCGGGGCCTCAGGGTGAATGCTGGTTTCTCCTACACTGAACGTTGGACAACATGCCAACCACAAGGTTTCTTGCCATGGGTCAGGAAGAGTTCTGATTTCTGCATCACAGTCACCCGTGGGCAGTGATTGGAGATAAGGTCTAGGTTCTGAAGCCTGAAAACTGAGGTAGGGAAGAGATGATGACCTAAGGCCATGGCGGGTCTGATGTGCTCAGCGTTCGGTCAGCTGTCTGGGTGTTGGTCAGCAGGTCCAGGCTCAGGTTGTGTCAGACAGTGCATTAGTGCCCAGGTTAGACTATATAATTTGGGTACATTCGAGTGCCGTGTAGGTTTATCCTCATTTAAGCTGCCTGGGCTGCTCATTAGGCAATATATTTTTTCTAGAGGGCAGGCAGAGTGCTTCATTGTCGGTCCGGAATTGCCAAACATGAGGGCTTCGGGGCCAGGAGAGTGAGGACGGAAGTCTGAGAACACAAGCTAGACTTCGGATTCAAGGTGAGGGCACGGCAGGTACCCCCTGCAGATCTGAACCAATATCTCATGCATCTGAAGTCAGGGCGAGGATCCGACGTTGGCTCAGGTTGGAGTTTCTGTGCATGACGGCCCCTTCATGAAGGGAGCGGAATCTCGAGGCCATGGAGGTTTTCCACGTTGGGAGATGTGGTATGCCCCCTTCAAGGATTCCTTCTGCGGGACAATTGAGACCTGTTGGACAGCTCCAGGACATCCCGTATGGAATGACTCCAGAGCACCGTTCGAGGATGGATGCCTGGGAAGTCCGCCTCGCCTTCCAATTGTCTCCTAGCAACAAGACAGTTTAGATCTAATGGATCTGCGGGAGCAACCGGGGTGGCTGAGTTGAAATGCACTTTCCAGTGGATGGGTCCTAACGTGTGTTTGTGTCCATGAGGGCCTTGGAATGGGGAGGTGGCACCGGGACCCTGAAGTATTCTCCTAAGCTTTGGCATAGCTCCCATGCACAAGTTTCCTTGTGGAGACGAGATTTGTTCTGATGGTGCCTCAGGAAATCCCCTCTGCTGGTATTGGAATCCAGGCTTTTGAGGAGACATGCCTGTAAACCAAAGCAATGGATCCGATAATGGCCTCGGGTCCTGTCTGGTTCAATCTTCTTGGTATGAGTGGAGGTAGATGAGTGGAGGATGATGCTCAGACGGTATCAACGGCCCTTTTTTGTCCCGGGCGACCTACACTATTGGGATGGCCCCAGGGACTTTGGAGGGTTCTCCTAATTTGTACGATTTTTGACAATGGAATGGGCAGAATTCCCATGCATTGGGTGGGGGCAGTCCTAATGTGTGGCTCCAGGGGCCCCAGCCTGGAGGGAGTGTGGCCCAGGACTTTGAGGACAGAAGACTGAAAACACAAACTCAGCTTAAGTTTGGGGACGTAGGTATGGCACGCCCGATCTACAAACCATGAGAAGAACTCTTCAGGATATGAAGAATGAGCGAGTCTGAGGCGCTTGCTCAGGCTTTTGTCTCTGGATTTTGTTTCAGCGATGGCCGTGGAATGTTGGGGAGGTCTCATGGGCCATGGACGAATCTTCCTCTCTGTGGATTTGGCCCGATCCCAATTGTTTTTCGTCAATCTGTGGGTTGGGAGGACTCCTTTCAGGTTTGTTACCTCAGGTGTCCCACCAAAAGAGGAATTCCAAAGCAGAGCCCTGGGGAAGAGTGAAGGGACAACTCGAACTATGGTTAAAAATTGGGGCCTAGGGGCATGGCAAGCCCAATATGCTGTCTCTTCATATAGGCCCTGAGAGGCCTTACCTGAGGACTGGGCTCAGGCTGAGGGTCACAATGTGTGTAGTGACCAATATGGCCGGCAAGCATGGGCTGGGCCTCAAGGGCCACGCTTGTTACAACTACACTGAACGTTGGACAACATGCCAACCACAAGGTTTCTTGCCATGGGGAAAGAGTTCTGATTTCTGCATCATTTTCAACCCTGGGCAATGGTTGGAGATAAGGTCTAGGTTCTGGAGCCTGAAAACCGCAGTTGGGAAGAGATGACGACCTAAGGCCATGGCGGGTCCGATGTGCTCAGTGTGCGGCCAGCTGTCTGGGTGGGACCAGGTGGTCCAGGCTCAGGCTGGGTCAGAAGGGGAAATAGTGCCCAGGTCAGCCTATATGTTTGGGGTACAGCCGAATGGCGTGCAGGTTGATCCTCATTTGCGGTTTCGGGGTAGCCCTGAGGGCAATGTTTTACTTCTGTAGGGCAGGCAGAGTGCGACATTGTAGTTCTGGATTGCCAAACTGGAGGGCTTGTGGGCCAGTAGTCTGAGGACGGAGTCTGAGAACCCAAGCTAGGCCTAGGTTTCTGGGTGAGGATATGGCAGGCACAATCTACAGACCTCAATCGAGATCTCGTGCATCTGAAGTCAGGGCAAGGATCAGACGATCGCTCAGGTTGGAGTTTCTGCCCTGATGGCCCTTTCTTGAAGGGGGTTGGATCACGAGGACATGGGGGTTTTCGCACGATGGGAGTTGTGAGAAGCTCCAAACTGCAAAGATTCTTCTGCAGGACAATTGAGACCTGTTGGTTGGCTCCAGGCCAACGATTCCGAGCGGGGTTCTAAGGATGGATGGCTGGGTAGCCCACCTCGCATTCCATTTGTCTCCAAGCAACAAGACAGGTTAGATCTGCTGGATGTGGGGGGCAACCGAGGAGGCTGAGTTGAAATGGACTCTCCTGTGGTTGTGTCCTAATATGTTTTTGTGTCTATGGAGACCTTGGAATGAAGCGGTGGCCCTGGGGCCCTGAAGGGTTCTCCTAAACAGAGGCTTTGACACAGCTCCAACGTGCATGTTTCCCATGTGTAGATGAGATTTGTTCTGATGGGTGAGTCAAGAAACAGCCATATGCTGGTATTGAAATCCAGGCCTCTGAGGAGAGATGCCTGGAAACCCAAGCAATGGATCCGATTAGTGCCTAGGGGCCTGTTCGTTCCTTTTTACCACTGGGGACATCAGTCTACGGGTCTGAGTGCAGGTAGGTGCTCAGATGGGCTCAGATTGCCCCTGTTTGTCCTGGGAAGCCACAACTATTGGGATGGCCTCAGGGACTTTGGAGGTTATCCTACTAGTAGGGTTGTGGCCATTGGAATGGGCACATACATTTCCCTTGGAGAGGGCAAGTACAGTCCTCAGGTTTGGCTCCAGGGCCCTGAGCCTGTAGGGTGTGTAGGCCAGAGCTGTTTGGACAGTTGTCTGAAAACACAAACTCGGCTTATGTTTTGGGTCATAGGTATGGCAGGACTGATCTACAGACCATGAGGAGAACACTTCGGGATATGAAAAAAGGGCGAGTGTGAGGCTCTTGCTCAAGTTTTTGTCTCTGGATATCGTGTCACTCATGGTCGTGAAATTGCCGGGTGACTTCATGGGAAATGGACGAGTCTTACTCTCTGGGGGTTCGGTCCCGTCCAAAGAGTTTGGGGTCATTCTGGGGATGGAAGAAGTCCGTTTTTTTGTTGTTGTTGTCGATTTGTTTCATTTTGTTTTTCAACCTCAGATGTCCCACCAAATGAGGGATTCCAGAGTAGAGCCCTGGGGTGGGGCGACTGGACAACCAGAAATCTGGTTAAAAATTGGGGACTAGGGACATGTCAAGCCCATTATGACATCTAATGGTCCAGCCACTGAGAGGACTTACTAGAGGACAGGACTCACGCTGAGGTCACAATGCGTGTTTATGCTCTCGTCGCACGCAAGAATGGGCGGGGCCTCAGGGTGAATGCTGGTTTCTCCTACACTGAACGTTGGACAACATGCCAACCACAAGGTTTCTTACCATGGGTCAGGAAGAGTTCTGATTTCTGCATCACAGTCACCCGTGGGCAGTGATTGGAGATAAGGTCTAGGTTCTGAAGCCTGAAAACTGAGGTAGGGAAGAATTGATGACCTAAGGCCATGGCGGGTCTGATGTGCTCAGCGTGCGGTCAGCTGTCTGGGTGTTGGTCAGCAGGTCCGGGCACAGGTTGTGTCAGACAGTGCATTAGTGCCCAGGTTAGACTATATAATTTGGGTACATTCGAGTGCCGTGTAGGTTTATCCTCATTTAAGCTGCCTGGGCTGCTCATTAGGCAATATATTTTTTCTAGAGGGCAGGCAGAGTGCTTCATTGTCGGTCCGGAATTGCCAAACTTGAGGGCTTCGGGGCCAGGAGAGTGAGGACGGAAGTCTGAGAACACAAGCTAGACTTCGGATTCAGGGTGAGGGCACGGCAGGTACCCCCTGCAGATCTGAACCAATATCTCATGCATCTGAAGTCAGGGCGAGGATCCGACGTTGGCTCAGGTTGGAGTTTCTGTGCATGACGGCCCCTTTATGAAGGGAGCGGAATCTCGAGGCCATGGAGGTTTTCCACGTTGGGAGATGTGGGATGCCCCCTTCAAGGATTCCTTCTGCGGGACAATTGAGACCTGTTGGACAGGTCCAGGACATTCCATATGGAATGACTCCAGAGCACTGTTCCAGGATGGATGCCTGGGAAGTCCGCCTCACCTTCCAATTGTCTCCTAGCAACAAGACAGTTTATATCTAATGGATCTGCGGGAGCAACCGGGGTGGCCTAGTTGAAATGCACTTTCCAGAGGATGGGTCCTAACGTGTGTTTGTGTCCATGAGGGCCTTGGAATGGGGAGGTGGCACCGGGACCCTGAAGTATTCTCCTAAGCTTTGGCTTAGCTCCCATGCACAAGTTTCCTTGTGGAGACGAGATTTGTTCTGATGGGTGCCTCAGGAAATCCCCTCTGATGGTATTGGAATCCAGGCTTTTCAAGAGATATGCCTGTAAACCAAAGCAATGGATCCGATAATGGCCTCGGGTCCTGTCTCGTTCAATCTTCTTGGTATGAGTGGAGGTAGATGAGTGGAGGTAGATGCTCAGCCGGTATCAACCGCCCTTTTTTGTCCCGGGCGGCCTACACTATTGGGATGGCCTCAGGGACTTTGGAAGGTTCTCCTAATTTGTACGATTTTTGACAATGGAATGGGCAGAATTACCATGGATTGGGTGGGGGCAGTCCTAATGTGTGGCTCCAGGGGCCCCAGCCTGGAGGGATTGTGGCCCAGGACTTTGAGGACAGAAGACTGAAAACACAAACTCAGCTTAAGTTTGGGGACGTAGGTATGGCACGCCCGATCTACAAACCATGAGAAGAACTCTTCAGGATATGAAGAATGAGCGAGTCTGAGGCGCTTGCTCAGGCTTTTGTCTCTGACTTTTGTTTCAGCGATGGCCGTGGAATGTTGGGGAGGTCTCATGGGCCATGGACGAATCTTCCTCTTTGTGGATTTGGCCCGATCCCAATTGTTTTTCGTCAATCTGTGGGATGGGAGGTCTCCTTTCAGGTTTGTTACCTCAGGTGTCCCACCAAAAGAGGAATTCCAAAGCAGAGCCCTGGGGAAGAGTGAAGGGACAACCCGAACTATGGTTAAAAATTGGGGCCTAGGGGCATGCAAGCCCAATATGCTGTCTCTTCATATAGGCCCTGAGAGGCCTTACCTGAGGACTGGGCTCAGGCTGAGGGTCACAATGTGTGTTTGTGACCAATGTGGCCCGCAAGCATGGGCTGGGCCTCATGGGCCAAGCTTGTTTCAACTACACTGAACGTTGGACAACATGCCAACCACAAGGTTTCTTGCCATGGGGAAAGAGTTCTGATTTCTGCATCATTTTCAACCCTGGGCAGTGGTTGGAGATAAGGTCTAGCTTCTGGAGCCTGTAAACCGCAGTTGGGAAGAGATGATGACCTAAGGCCATGGCGGGTCCGATGTGCTCAGTGTGCGGCCAGCTGTCTGGGTGGGACCAGGAGGTCCAGGCTCACGCTGGGTCAGAAGGGGAAATAGTGCCCAGGTCAGCCTATATGTTTGGGGTACAGCCGAATGGCGTGCAGGTTGATCCTCATTTGCGGTTTCGGGGTAGCCCTGAGGGCAATGTTTTACTTCTGTAGGGCAGGCAGAGTGCGGCATTGTAGTTCTGGATTGCCCAACTGGAGGGCTTGTGGGCCAGTAGTCTGAGGACGGAGTCTGAGAACCCAAGCTAGGCCTAGGTTTCTGGGTGAGGATATGGCAGGCACAATCTACAGACCTCAATCGAGATCTCGTGCATCTGAAGTCAGGGCAAGGTTCAGACGATCACTCAGGTTGGACTATCTGCCCTGATGGCCCTTTCTTGAAGGTTGTTGGATCACGAGGACATGAGTGTTTTCGCACGATGGGAGTTGTGAGAAGCTCCAAACTGCAAAGATTCTTCTGCAGGACAATTGAGACCTGTTGGTTGGCTCCAGGCCAACGATTCCGAGCAGGGTTCTAAGGATGGATGGCTGGGTAGCCCACCTCGCATTCCAATTGTCTCCAAGCAACAAGACAGGTTAGATCTGCTGGATGTGGGGGGCAACCGAGGAGGCTGAGTTGAAATGGACTCTCCTGTGGATGTGTCCTAATATGTTTTTGTGTCTATGGAGACCTTGGAATGAAGCGGTGGCCCTGGGGCCCTGAAGGGTTCTCCTAAACAGAGGCTTTGACACAGCTCCAACGTGCATGTTTCCCATGTGTAGATGAGATTTGTTCTGATGGGTGAGTCAAGAAACAGCCATATGCTGGTATTGAAATCCAGGCCTCTGAGGAGAGATGCCTGGAAACCCAAGCAATGGATCCGATTAGTGCCTAGGGGCCTGTTCGTTCCTTTTTACCTCTGGGGACATCACTCTACGAGTCTGAGTGCAGGTAGGTGCTCAGAAGGGCTCAGATTGCCCCTGTTTGTCCTGGGAAGCCACAGCTTTTAGGATGGCCTCAGGGACTTTGGAGGTTATCCTATTAGTAGGGTTGTGGCCATTGGAATGGGCACATACAATTCCCTTGGAGAGGGCAAGTACAGTCCTCAGGTTTGGCTCCAGGGCCCTGAGCCTGTAGGGTGTGTAGGCCAGAGCTGTTTGGACAGTTGTCTGAAAACACAAACTCGGCTTATGTTTTGGGTCATGGTATGGCAGGACTGATCTACAGACCATGAGGAGAACACTTCGGGATATGAAAAAGGGCGAGTGTGAGGCTCTTGCTCAAGTTTTTGTCTCTGGATATCGTGTCACTCATGGTCGTGAAATTGTCGGGTGACTTCATGGGAAATGGTCGAGTCTTACTCTCTGGGGGTTCGGTCCCGTCCAAAGAGTTTGGGGTCATTCTGGGGATGGAAGAAGTCCGTTTTTTTGTTGTTGTTGTCGATTTGTTTCATTTTGTTTTTCAGCCTCAGATGTCCCACCAAATGAGGGATTCCAGAGTAGAGCCCTGGGGTGGGGCGACTGGACAACCAGAAATCTGGTTAAAAATTGGGGACTAGGGACGTGTCAAGCCCATTATGACATCTAATGGTCCAGCCACTGAAAGGACTTACTAGAGGACAGGACTCACGCTGAGGTCACAATGCGTGTTTAGCTCTCGTCGCACGCAAGAATGGGCGGGGCCTCAGGGTGAATGCTGGTTTCTCCTACACTGAACGTTGGACAACATGCCAACCACAAGGTTTCTTGCCATGGGTCAGGAAGAGTTCTGATTTCTGCATCACAGTCACCCGTGGGCAGTGATTGTAGATAAGGTCTAGGTTCTGAAGCCTGAAAACTGAGGTAGGGAAGAGATGATGTCCTAAGGCCATGGCGGGTCTGATGTGCTCAGCGTTCGGTCAGCTGTCTGGGTGTTGGTCAGCAGGTCCAGGCTCAGGTTGTGTCAGACAGTGCATTAGTGCCCAGGTTAGACTATATAATTTGGGTACATTCGAGTGCCGTGTAGGTTTATCCTCATTTAAGCTGCCTGGGCTGCTCATTAGGCAATATATTTTTTCTAGAGGGCAGGCAGAGTGCTTCATTGTCGGTCCGGAATTGCCAAACTTGAGGGCTTCGGGGCCAGGAGAGTGAGGACGGAAGTCTGAGAACACAAGCTAGACTTCGGATTCAGGGTGAGGGCACGGCAGGTACCCCCTGCAGATCTGAACCAATATCTCATGCATCTGAAGTCAGGGCGAGGATCCGACGTTGGCTCAGGTTGGAGTTTATGTGCATGACGGCCCATTCATGAAGGGAGCGGAATCTCGAGGCCATGGAGGTTTTCCACGTTGGGAGATGTGTTATGCCCCCTTCAAGGATTCCTTCTGCGGGACAATTGAGACCTGTTGGACAGCTCCAGGACATCCCATATGGAATGACTCCAGAGCACCGTTCGAGGATGGATGCCTGGGAAGTCCGCCTCACCTTCCAATTGTCTCCTAGCAACAAGACAGTTTAGATCTAATGGATCTGCGGGAGCAACGGGGGTGGCTGAGTTGAAATGCACTTTCCAGTGGATGGGTCCTAACGTGTGTTTGTGTCCATGAGGGCCTTGGAATGGGGAGGTGGCACCGGGACCCTGAAGTATTCTCCTAAGCTTTGGCATAGCTCCCATGCCCAAGTTTCCTTGTGGAGACGAGATTTGTTCTGATGGGTGCCTCAGGAAATCCCCTCTGCTGGTATAGGAATCCAGGCTTTTGAGGAGACATGCCTGTAAACCAAAGCAATGGATCCGATAATGGCCTCGGGTCCTGTCTGGTTCAATCTTCTTGGTATGAGTGGAGGTAGATGAGTGGAGGATGATGCTCAGACGGTATCAACGGCCCTTTTTTGTCCCGGGCGACCTACACTATTGGGATGGCCCCAGGGACTTTGGAGGGTTCTCCTAATTTGTACGATTTTTGACAATGGAATGGGCAGAATTCCCATGCATTGGGTGGGGGCAGTCCTAATGTGTGGCTCCAGGGGCCCCAGCCTGGAGGGAGTGTGGCCCAGGACTTTGAGGACAGAAGACTGAAAACACAAACTCAGCTTAAGTTTGGGGACGTAGGTATGGCACGCCCGATCTACAAACCATGAGAAGAACTCTTCAGGATATGAAGAATGAGCGAGTCTGAGGCGCTTGCTCAGGCTTTTGTCTCTGGATTTTGTTTCAGCGATGGCCGTGGAATGTTGGGGAGGTCTCATGGGCCATGGACGAATCTTCCTCTCTGTGGATTTGGCCCGATCCCAATAGTTTTTCGTCAATCTGTGGGTTGGGAGGACTCCTTTAAGGTTTGTTACCTCAGGTGTCCCACCAAAAGAGGAATTCCAAAGCAGAGCCCTGGGGAAGAGTGAAGGGACAACTCGAACTATGGTTAAAAATTGGGGCCTAGGGGCATGGCAAGACCAATATGCTGTCTCTTCATATAGGCCCTGAGAGTCCTTACCTGAGGACTGGGCTCAGGCTGAGGGTCACAATGTGTGTAGTGACCAATGTGGCCGGCAAGCATGGGCTGGGCCTCAAGGGCCACGCTTGTTACAACTACACTGAACGTTGGACAACATGCCAACCACAAGGTTTCTTGCCATGGGGAAAGAGTTCTGATTTCTGCATCATTTTCAACCCTGGGCAGTGGTTGGAGATAAGGTCTAGGTTCTGGAGCCTGAAAACCGCAGTTGGGAAGAGATGACGACCTAAGGCCATGGCGGGTCTGATGTGCTCAGTGTGCGGCCAGCTGTCTGGGTGGGACCAGGTGGTCCAGGCTCAGGCTGGGTCAGAAGGGGAAATAGTGCCCAGGTCAGCCTATATGTTTGGGGTACAGCCGAATGGCGTGCAGGTTGATCCTCATTTGCGGTTTCGGGGTAGCCCTGAGGGCAATGTTTTACTTCTGTAGGGCAGGCCGAGTGCGGCATTGTAGTTCTGGATTGCCCAACTGGAGGGCTTGTGGGCCAGTAGTCTGAGGACGGAGTCTGAGAACCCAATCTAGGCCTAGGTTTCTGGGTGAGGATATGGCAGGCACAATCTACAGACCTCAATCGAGATCTCGTGCATCTGAAGTCAGGGCAAGGATCAGACGATCGCTCAGGTTGGACTTTCTGCCCTGATGGCCCTTTCTTGAAGGGGGTTGGATCACGAGGACATGGGGGTTTTCGCACGATGGGAGTTGTGAGAAGCTCCAAACTGCAAAGATTCTTCTGCAGGACAATTGAGACCTGTTGGTTGGCTCCAGGCCAACGATTCCGAGCAGGGTTCTAAGGATGGATGGCTGGGTAGCCCACCTCGCATTCCATTTGTCTCCAAGCAACAAGACAGGTTAGATCTGCTGGATGTGGGGGGCAACCGAGGAGGCTGAGTTAAAATGGACTCTCCTGTGGTTGTGTCCTAATATGTTTTTGTGTCTATGGAGACCTTGGAATGAAGCGGTGGCCATGGGGCCCTGAAGGGTTCTCCTAAACAGAGGCTTTGACACAGCTCCAACGTGCATGTTTCCCAAGTGTAGATGAGATTTGTTCTGATGGGTGAGTCAAGAAACAGCCATATGCTGGTATTGAAATCCAGGCCTCTGAGGAGAGATGCCTGGAAACCAAAGCAATGGATCCGATTTGTGCCTAGGGGCCTGTTCGTACCTTTTTACCTCTGGGGACATCAGTCTACGGGTCTGAGTGCAGGTAGGTGCTCAGATGGGCTCAGATTGCCCCTGTTTGTCCTGGGAAGCCACAACTATTGGGATGGCCTCAGGGACTTTGGAGGTTATCCTACTAGTAGGGTTGTGGCCATTGGAATGGGCACATACATTTCCCTTGGAGAGGGCAAGTACAGTCCTCAGGTTTGGCTCCAGGGCCCTGAGCCTGTAGGGTGTGTAGGCCAGAGCTGTTTGGACAGTTTTCTGAAAACACAAACTCGGCTTATGTTTTGGGTCATAGGTATGGCAGGACTGAACTACAGACCATGAGGAGAACACTTCGGGATATGAAAAAAGGGCGAGTGTGAGGCTCTTGCTCAAGTTTTTGTCTCTGGATATCGTGTCACTCATGGTCGTGAAAATGCCGGGTGACTTCTTGGGAAATTGACGAGTCTTACTCTCTGGGGGTTCGGTCCCGTCCAAAGAGTTTGGGGTCATTCTGGGGATGGAAGAAGTCCGTTTTTTTGTTGTTGTCGATTTGTTTCATTTTGTTTTTCAACCTCAGATGTCCCACCAAATGAGGGATTCCAGAGTAGAGCCCTGGGGTGGGGCGACTGGACAACCAGAAATCTGGTTAAAAATTGGGGACTAGGGACATGTCAAGCCCATTATGACATCTAATGGTCCAGCCACTGAGAGGACTTACTAGAGGACAGGACTCACGCTGAGGTCACAATGCGTGTTTATGCTCTCGTCGCACTCAGGAATGGGTGGGGCCTCAGGGTGAATGCTGGTTTCTCTTACACTGAATGTTGGACAACATGCCAACCACAAGGTTTCTTGCCATGGGTCACGAAGAGTTCTGATTTCTGCATCACAGTCACCCGTGAGCAGTGATTGGAGATAAGGTCTAGGTTCTGAAGCCTGAAAACTGAGGTAGGGAAGAGATGATGACCTAAGGCCATGGCGGGTCTGATGTGCTCAGGGTGCGGTCAGCTGTCTGGGTGTTGGTCAGCAGGTCCGGGCTCAGGTTGTGTCAGACAGTGCATTAGTGCCCAGGTTAGACTATATAATTTGGGTACATTCGAGTGCCGTGTAGGTTTATCTTCATTTAAGCTGCCTGGTTAGCTCATTAGGCAATATATTTTTTCTAGAGGGCAGGCAGAGTGCCTCATTGTCGGTCCGGAATTGCCAAACTTGAGGGCTTCGGGGCCAGGAGAGTGAGGACGGAAGTCTGAGAACACAAGCTATACTTCGGATTCAGGGTGAGGGCACGGCAGGTACCCCCTGCAGATCTGAACCAATATCTCATGCATCTGAGTCAGGGCGAGGATCCGACGTTGGCTCAGGTTGGAGTTTCTGTGCATGACGGCCCCTTCATGAAGGGAGCGGAATCTCGAGGCCATGGAGGTTTTCCACGTTGGGAGATGTGGGATGCCCCCTTCAAGGATTCCTTCTGCGGGACAATTGAGACCTTTTGGACAGCTCCAGAACATCCCCTATGGAATGACTCCAGAGCACCGTTCGAGGATGGATGCCTGGGAAGTCCGCCTCGCCTTCCAATTGTCCCCTAGCCACAAGACAGTTTAGATCTAATGGATCTGCGGGAGCAACCGTGGTGGCTGAGTTGAAATGCACTTTCCAGAGGATGGGTCCTAACGTGTGTTTGTGTCCATGAGGGCCTTGGAATGGGGAGGTGGCACCGGGACACTGAAGTATTCTCCTAAGCTTTGGCATAGCTCCCATGCACAAGTTTCCTTGTGGAGACGAGATTTGTTCTGATGAGTGCCTCAGGAAATCCCCTCTGCTGGTATTGGAATCCAGGCTTTTGAGGAGACATGCCTGTAAACCAAAGCAATGGATCCGATAATGGCCTCGGGTCCTGTCTGGTTCAATCTTCTTGGTATGAGTGGAGGTAGATGAGTAGAGGTAGATGCTCAGCCGGTATCAAGCGCCGTTTTTTGTCCCGGGCGACCTACACTATTGGGATGGCCTCAGGGACTTTGGAAGGTTCTCCTAATTTGTACGATTTTTGACAATGGAATGGGCAGAATTCCCATGGATTGGGAGGGGCAGTCCTAATGTGTGGCTCCAGGGGCCCCAGCCTGGAGGGAGTGTGGCCCAGGACTTTGAGGACAGAAGACTGAAAACACAAACTCAGCTTAAGTTTGGGGAAGTAGGTATGGCACGCCCGATCTACAAACCATGAGAAGAACTCTTCAGGATATGAAGAATGAGCGAGTCTGAGGCGCTTGCTCAGGCTTTTGTCTCTGGATTTTGTTTCAGCGATGGCCGGGGAATGTTGGGGAGGTCTCATGGGCCATGGACGAATCTTCCTCTTTGTGGATTTGGCCCGATCCCAATTGTTTTTCGTCAATCTGTGGGATGGGAGGTCTCCTTTCAGGTTTGTTACCTCAGGTGCCCCACAAAAAGAGGAATTCCAAAGCAGAGCCCTGGGGAAGAGTGAAGGGACAACCCGAACTATGGTTAAAAATTGGGGCCTAGGGGCATGGCAAGCCCAATATGCTGTCTCTTCATATAGGCCCTGAGAGGCCTTACCTGAGGACTGGGCTCAGGCTGAGGGTCACAATGTGTGTTTGTGACCAATGTGGCCCGCAAGCATGGGCTGGGCCTCATGGGCCACGCTTGTTTCAACTACACTGAACGTTGGACAACATGCCAACCACAAGGTTTCTTGCCATGGGGAAAGAGTTCTGATTTCTGCATCATTTTCAACCCTGGGCAGTGGTTGGAGATAAGGTCTAGCTTCTGGAGCCTGCAAACCGCAGTTGGGAAGAGATGACGACCTAAGGCCATGGCGGGTCCGATGTGCTCAGTGTGCGGCCAGCTGTCTGGGTGGGACCAGGAGGTCCAGGCTCAGGCTGGGTCAGAATGGGAAATAGTGCCCAGGTCAGCCTATATGTTTGGGGTACAGCCGAATGGCGTGCAGGTTGATCCTCATTTGCGGTTTCAGGGTGCCCTGAGGGCAATGTTTTACTTCTGTAGTGCAGGCAGAGTGCGTCATTGTAGTTCTGGATTGCCCAACTGGAGGGCTTGTGGGCCAGTAGTCTGAGGACGGAGTCTGAGAACCCAGCTAGGCCTAGGTTTCTGGGTGAGGATATGGCAGTCACAATCTACAGACCTCAATCGAGATCTCGTGCATCAGAAGTCAGGGCAAGGATCAGACGATCGCTCAGGTTGGACTTTCTGCCCTGATGGCCCTTTCTTGAAGGGTGTTGGATCACGAGGACATGGGGGTTTTCACACGATGGGAGTTGTGAGAAGCTCCAAACTGCAAAGATTCTTCTGCAGGACAATTGAGACCTATTGGTTGGCTCCAGGCCAACGATTCCGAGCAGGGTTCTAAGGATGGATGGCTGGGTAGCCCACCTGGCATTCCAATGGTCTCCAAGCAACAAGACAGGTTAGATCTGCTGGATGTGGGGGGCAACCGAGGAGGCTGAGTTGAAATGGACTCTCCTGTGGATGTGTCCTAATATGTTTTTGTGTCTATGGAGACCTTGGAATGAAGCGGTGGCCCTGGGGCTCTGAAGGGTTCTCCTAAACAGAGGCTTTGACACAGCTCCAACGTGCATGTTTCCCATGTGTAGATGAGATTTGTTCTGATGGGTGAGTCAAGAAACAGCCATATGCTGGTATTGAAATCCAGGCCTCTGAGGAGATATGCTTGGAAACCAAAGCAATGGATCCGATTAGTGCCTAGGGGCCTGTTCGTTCCTTTTTACCTCTGGGGACATCAGTCTACGGGTCTGAGTGCAGGTAGGTGCTCAGATGGGCTCAGATTGGCCCTGTTTGTCCTGGGAAGCCACCACTATTGGGATGGCCTCAGGGACTTTGGAGGTTATCCTACTAGTAGGGTTGTGGCCATTGGAATGGGCACATACAATTCCCTTGGAGAGGGCAAGTACAGTCCTCAGGTTTGGCTCCAGGGCCCTGAGCCTGTAGGGTGTGTAGGCCAGAGCTGTTTGGACAGTTGTCTGAAAACACTAACTCGGCTTATGTTTTGGGTCATAGGTATGGCAGGACTGATCTACAGACCATGAGGAGAACACTTCGGGATATCAAAAAAGGTCGAGTGTGAGGCTCTTGCTCAAGTTTTTGTCTCTGGATATCGTGTCACTCATGGTCGTGAAATTGCCGGGTGACTTCATGGGAAATGGACGAGTCTTACTCTCTGGGGGTTCGGTCCCGTCCAAAGAGTTTGGGGTCATACTGGGGATGGAAGAAGTCCGTTTTTTTGTTGTTGTCGATTTGTTTCATTTTGTTTTTCAACCTCAGATGTCCCACCAAATGAGGGATTCCAGAGTAGAGCCCTGGGGTGGGGCGACTGGACAACGAGAAATCTGGTTAAAAATTGGGGACTAGGGACATGTCAAGCCCATTATGACATCTAATGGTCCAGCCACTGAGAGGACTTACTAGAGGACAGGACTCACGCTGAGGTAACAATGCGTGTTTATGCTCTCGTCCCACTCAAGAATGGGTGGGGCCTCAGGGTGAATGCTGGTTTCTCCTACACTGAACGTTGGACAACATGCCAACCACAAGGTTTCTTGCCATGGGTCAGGAAGAGTTCTGATTTCTGCATCACAGTCACCCGTGGGCAGTGATTGGAGATAAGGTCTAGGATCTGAAGCCTAAAAACTGAGGTAGGGAAGAGATGATGACCTAAGGCCATGGCGTGTCTGATGTGCTCAGGTTGCGGTCAGCTGTCTGGGTGTTGGTCAGCAGGTCCGGGCTCAGGTTGTGTCAGACAGTGCATTAGTGCCCAGGTTAGACTATATAATTTGGGTACATTCGAGTGCCGTGTAGGTTTATCTTCATTTAAGCTGCCTGGGCTGCTCATTAGGCAATATATTTTTTCTAGAGGACAGGCAGAGTGCTTCATTGTCGGTCCGGAATTGCCAAACTTGAGGGCTTCGGGGCCAGGAGAGTGAGGACGGAAGTCTGAGAACACAAGCTAGACTTCGGATTCAGGGTGAGGGCACGGCAGGTACCCCCTGCAGATCTGAACCAATATCTCATGCATCTGAAGTCAGGGCGAGGATCCGACGTTGGCTCAGGTTGGGGTTTCTGTGCATGACGGCCCCTTCATGAAGGGAGCGGATCTCGAGGCCATGGAGGTTTTCCACGTTGGGAGATGTGGGATGCCCCCTTCAAGGATTCCTTCTGCGGGACAATTGAGACCTGTTGGACAGCTCCAGGACATCCCATATGGAATGACTCCAGAGCACCGTTCGAGGATGGATGCCTGGGAAGTCCGCCTCGCCTTCCAATTGTATTCTAGCAACAAGACAGTTTAGATCTAATGGATCTGCGGGAGCAACCGGGGTGGCTGAGTTGAAATGCACTTTCCAGAGGATGGGTGTTAACGTGTGTTTGTGTCCATGAGGGCCTTGGAATGGGGAGGTGGCACCGGGACCCTGAAGTATTCTCCTAAGCTTTGGCTTAGCTCCCATGCACAAGTTTCCTTGTGGAGACGAGATTTGTTCTGATGGGTGCCTCAGGAAATCCCCTCTGCTGGTATTGGAATCCAGGCTTTTAAGGAGACATGCCTGTAAACCAAAGCAATGGATCCGATAATGGCCTCGGGTCCTGTCTGGTTCAATCTTCTTGGTATGAGTGGAGGTAGATGAGTGGAGGTAGATGCTCAGCCGGTATCAACCGCCCTTTTTTGTCCCGGGCGACCTACACTATTGGGATGGCCTCAGGCTCTTTGGAGGGTTCTCCTAATTTGTATGATTTTTGACAATGGAATGGGCAGAAGTCCCATGGATTGGGTGGGGGCAGTCCTTATGTGTGACTCCAGGGGCCCCAGCCTGGAGGGAGTGTGGCCCAGGACTTTGAGGACAGAACTCTGAAAACACAAACTCAGCTTAGGTTTGGGGACGTAGGTATGGCACGCCCAATCTACAAACCATGAGAAGAACTCTTCAGGATATGAAGAATGAGCGAGTCTGAGGCGCTTGCTCAGGCTTTTGACTCTGGATTTTGTTTCAGCGATGGCCGTGGAATGTTGGGAAGGTCTCATGGGCCATGGACGTATCTTCCTCTCTGTGGATTTGGCCAGATCCCAATTGTTTTTCGTCAATCTGTGGGATGGGATGACTCCTTTCAGGTTTGTTACCTCAGGTGTCCCACCAAAAGAGGAATTCCAAAGCAGAGCCCTGGGGAAGAGTGAAGGGACACCACGAACTATGGTTAAAAATTGGGGCCTAGGGACATGGGAAGCCCAATATGTTGTATCTTCATATAGGCCCTGAGAGGCCTTACCTGAGGACTGGGCTCAGGCTGAGGGTCACAATGTGTGTTTGTGACCAATGTGGCCCGCAAGCATGGGCTGGGCCTCATGGGCCACGCTTGTTTCAACTACACTGAACGTTGGACAACATGCCAACCACAAGGTTTCTTGCCATGGGGAAAGAGTTCTGATTTCTGCATCATTTTCAACCCTGGGCAGTGGTTGGAGATAAGGTCTAGGTTCTGGAGCCTGAAAACCGCAGTTGGGAAGAGATGATGACCTAAGGCCATGGCGGGTCCGATGTGCTCAGTGTGCGGCCAGCTGTCTGGGTGGGACCAGGAGGTCCAGGCTCAGGCTGGGTCAGAAGGGGAAATAGTGCGCAGGTCAGCCTATATGTTTGGGGTTCAGCCGAATGGCGTGCAAGTTGATCCTCATTTGCGGTTTCGGGGTAGCCCTTAGGGCAATGTTTTACTTCTGTAGGGCAGGCAGAGTGCGGCTTTGTAGTTCTGGATTGCCAACTGGAGGGCTTGTGGGCCAGTAGTCTGAGGACGGAGTCTGAGAACCCAAGCTAGGCCTAGGTTTCAGGGTGAGGATATGGCAGGCACAATCTACAGACCTCAATCGAGATCTCGTGCATCTGAAGTCAGGGCAAGGATCAGACGATCGCTCAGGTTGGACTTTCTGCCCTGATGGCCCTTTCTTGAAGGGGGTTGGATCACGAGGACATGGGGGTTTTCCCACGATGGGAGTTGTGAGAAGCTCCAAACTGCAAAGATTCTTCTGCAGGACAATTGAGACCTGTTGGTTGGCTCCAGGCCAACGATTCCGAGCAGGGTTCTAAGGATGGATGGCTGGGTAGCCCACCTCGCATTCCAATTGTCTCCAAGCAACAAGACAGGTTAGATCTGCTGGATGTGGGGGGCAACCGAGGAGGCTGATTTGAAATGTACTCTCCTGTGGATGTGTCCTAATATGTTTTTGTGTCTATGGAGACCTTGGAATGAAGCGGTGGCCCTGGGGCCCTGAAGGGTTCTCCTAAACAGAGGCTTTGACACAGCTCCAACGTGCATGTTTCCCATGTGTAGATGAGATTTGTTCTGATGGGTGAGTCAAGAAACAGCCATATGCTGGTATTGAAATCCAGGCCTCTGAGGAGAGATGCCTGGAAACCAAAGCAATGGATCCGATTAGTGCCTAGGGGCCTGTTCGTTCCTTTTTACCTCTGGGGACATCAGTCTACGGGTCTGAGTGCAGGTAGGTGCTCAGAAGGGCTCAGATTGCCCCTGTTTGTCCTGGGAAGCCACAGCTTTTAGGATGGCCTCAGGGACTTTGGAGGTTATCCTATTAGTAGGGTTGTGGCCATTGGAATGGGCACATACAATTCCCTTGGAGAGGGCAAGTACAGTCCTCAGGTTTGGCTCCAGGGCCCTGAGCCTGTAGGGTGTGTAGGCCAGAGCTGTTTGGACAGTTGTCTGAAAACACAAACTCGGCTTATGTTTTGGGTCATAGGTATGGCAGGACTGATCTACAGACCATGAGGAGAACACATTGGGATATGAAAAAAGGTCGAGTGTGAGGCTCCTGCTCAAGTTTTTGTCTCTGGATATCGTGTCACTCATGGTCGTGAAATTGCTGGGTGACTTCATGGGAAATGGACGAGTCTTACTCTCTGGGGGTTCGGTCCCGTCCAAAGAGTTTGGGGTCATTCTGGGGATGGAAGAAGTCCGTTTTTTTGTTGTTGTCGATTTGTTTCATTTTGTTTTTCAACCTCAGATGTCCCACCAAATGAGGGATTCCAGAGTAGAGACCTGGGGTGGGGCGACTGGACAACCAGAAATCTGGTTAAAAATTGGGGACTAGGGACATGTCAAGCCCATTATGACATCTAATGGTCCAGCCACTGAGAGGACTTACTAGAGGACAGGACTCACGCTGAGGTCACAATGCGTGTTTATACTCTCGTCGCACTCAAGAATGGGTGGGGCCTCAGGGTGAATGCTGGTTTCTCCTACACTGAACGTTGGACAACATGTCAACCACAAGGTTTCTTGCCATGGGTCAGGAAGAGTTCTGATTTCTGCATCACAGTCACCCGTGAGCAGTGATTGGAGATAAGGTCTAGGTTCTGAAGCCTGAAAACTGAGGTAGGGAAGAGATGATGACCTAAGGCCATGGCGGGTCTGATGTGCTCAGCGTGCGGTCAGCTGTCTGGGTGTTGGTCAGCAGGTCCGGGCTCATGTTGTGTCAGACAGTGCATTAGTGCCCAGGTTAGACTATATAATTTGGGTACATTCGAGTGCCGTGTAGGTTTATCTTCATTTAAGCTGCCTGGGCAGCTCATTAGGCAATATATTTTTTCTAGAGGGCAGGCAGAGTGCCTCATTGTCTGTCCGGAATTGCCAAACTTGAGGGCTTCGGGGCCAGGAGAGTGAGGACGGAAGTCTGAGAACACAAGCTAGACTTCGGATTCAGGGTGAGGGCACGGCAGGTACCCCCTGCAGATCTGAACCAATATCTCATGTATCTGAGTCAGGGCGAGGATCCGACGTTGGCTCAGGATGGAGTTTCTGTGCATGACGGCCCCTTCATGAAGGGAGCGGAATCTCGAGGCCATGGAGGTTTTCCACGTTGGGAGATGTGGGATGCCCCCTTCAAGGATTCCTTCTGCGGGACAATTGAGACCTGTTGGACAGCTCCAGAACATCCCATATGGAATGACTCCAGAGCACCGTTCGAGGATGGATGCCTGGGAAGTCCGCCTCGCCTTCCAATTGTATTCTAGCAACAAGACAGTTTAGATCTAATGGATCTGCGGGAGCAACCGTGGTGGCTGAGTTGAAATGCACTTTCCAGAGGATGGGTCCTAACGTGTGTTTGTGTCCATGAGGGCCTTGGAATGGGGAGGTGGCACCGGGACCCTGAAGTATTCTCCTAAGCTTTGGCATAGCTCCCATGCACAAGTTTCCTTGTGGAGACGAGATTTGTTCTGATGAGTGCCTCAGGAAATCCCCTCTGCTGGTATTGGAATCCAGGCTTTTGAGGAGACATGCCTGTAAACCAAAGCAATGGATCCGATAATGGCCTCGGGTCCTGTCTGGTTCAATCTTCTTGGTATGAGTGGAGGTAGATGAGTGGAGGTAGATGCTCAGCCGGTATCAACCGCCCTTTTTTGTCCCGGGCGACCTACACTATTGGGATGGCCTCAGGGACTTTGGAAGGTTCTCCTAATTTGTACGATTTTTGACAATGGAATGGGCAGAATTCCCATGGATTGGGTGGGGGCAGTCCTAATGTGTGGCTCCAGGGGCCCCAGCCTGGAGGGAGTGTGGCCCAGGACTTTGAGGACAGAAGACTGAAAACACAAACTCAGCTTAAGTTTGGGGAAGTAGGTATGGCACGACCGATCTACAAACCATGAGAAGAACTCTTCAGGATAAGAAGAATGAGCGAGTCTGAGGCGCTTGCTCAGGATTTTGTCTCTGGATTTTGCTTCAGCAATGGCCGTGGAATGTTGGGGAGGTCTCATGGGCCATGGACGAATCTTCCTCTTTGTGGATTTGGCCCGATCCCAATTGTTTATCGTCAATCTGTGGGATAGGAGGTCTCCTTTCAGGTTTGTTACCTAGGTGTCCCACCAAAAGAGGAATTCCAAAGCAGAGCCCTGGGGAAGAGTGAAGGGACAACCCGAACTATGGTTAAAAATTGGGGCCTAGGGGCATGGCAAGCCCAATATGCTGTCTCTTCATATAGGCCCTGAGAGGCCTTACCTGAGGACTGGGCTCAGGCTGAGGGTCACAATGTGTGTTTGTGACCAATGTGGCCCGCACGCATGGGCTGGGCCTCATGGGCCACGCTTGTTTCAACTACACTGAACGTTGGACAACATGCCAACCACAAGGTTTCTTGCCATGGGGAAAGAATTCTGATTTCTGCATCATTTTCAACCCTGGGCAGTGGTTGGAGATAAGGTCTAGCTTCTGGAGCCTGCAAACCGCAGTTGGGAAGAGATGACGACCTAAGGCCATGGCGGGTCCGATGTGCTCAGTGTGCGGCCAGCTGTCTGGGTGGGACCAGGAGGTCCAGGCTCAGGCTGGGTCAGAAGGGGAAATAGTGCCCAGGTCAGCCTATATGTTTGGGGTACAGCCGAATGGCGTGCAGGTTGATCCTCATTTGCGGTTTCGGGGTAGCCCTGAGGGCAATGTTTTACTTCTGTAGTGCAGGCAGAGTGCGGCATTGTAGTTCTGGATTGCCCAACTGGAGGGCTTGTGAGCCAGTAGTCTGAGGACGGAGTCTGAGAACCCAAGCTAGGCCAAGGTTTCTGGGTGAGGATATGGCAGGCACAATCTACAGAACTCAATCGAGATCTCGTGCATCTGAAATCAGGGCAAGGATCAGACGATTGCTCAGGTTGGACTTTCTGCCCTGATGGCCCTTTCTTGAAGGGGGTTGGATCACGAGGACATGGGGGTTTTCCCACGATGGGAGTTGTGAGAAGCTCCAAACTGCAAAGATTCTTCTGCAGGAAAATTGAGACCTGTTGGTTGACTCTAGGCCAACGATTCCGAGCAGGGTTCTAAGGATGGATGGCTGCGTAGCCCACCTCGCATTCCAATGGTCTCCAAGCAACAAGACAGGTTAGATCTGCTGGATGTGGGGGGCAACCGAGGAGGCTGAGTTGAAATGGACTCTCCTGCGGATGTGTCCTAATATGTTTTTGTGTCTATGGAGACCTTGCAATGAGCGGTGGCCCTGGGGCCCTGAAGGGTTCTCCTAAACAGAGGCTTTGACACAGCTCCAACGTGCATGTTTCCCATGTGTAGATGAGATTTGTTCTGATGGGTGAGTCAAGAAACAGCCATATGCTGGTATTGAAATACAGGCCTCTGAGGAGAGATGCCTGGATACCAAAGCAATGGATCCAATTAGTGCCTAGGGGCCTGTTCGTTCGTTTTTACCTCTGGGGACATCAGTCTACGGGTCTGAGTGCAGGTAGGTGCTCAGATGGGCTCAGATTGCCCCTGTTTCTCCTGGGAAACCACAACTATTGGGATGGCCTCAGGGACTTTGGAGGTTATCCTATTAGTAGGGTTGTGGCCATTGGAATGGGCACATACAATTCCCTTGGAGAGGGCACGTACAGTCCTCAGGTTTGGCCCCAGGGCCCTGAGACTGTAGGGTGTGTAGGCCAGAGCTGTTTGGACAGTTGTCTGAAAACACAAACTCGGCTTATGTTTTGGGTCATAGGTATGGCAGGACTGATCTACAGACCATAAGGAGAACACTTCGGGATATGAAAAAAGGGCGATTGTGAGGCTCTTGCTCAAGTTTTTGTCTCTGGATATCTTGTCACTCATGGTCGTGAAAATGCCGGGTGACTTCATGGGAAATGGACGAGTCTTACTCTCTGGGGGTTCGGTCCCGTCCAAAAAGTTTGGGGTCATTCTGGGGATGAAAGAAGTCCGTTTTTTTGTTGTTGTTGTCGATTTGTTTCATTTTGTTTTTCAACCTCAGATGTCCCACCAAATGAGGGATTCCAGAGTAGAGCCCTGGGGTGGGGCGACTGGACAACCAGAAATCTGGTTAAAAATTGGGGACTAGGGACATGTCAAGCCCATTATGACATCTAATGGTCCAGCCACTGAGAGGACTTACTAGAGGACAGGACTCACGCTGAGGTCACAATGCATGTTTATGCTCTCGTCGCACTCAAGATTGGGAGGGGCCTAAGGGTGAATGCTGGTTTCTCCTAACCTGAACGTAGGACAACATGCCAACCACAAGGTTTCTTGCCATGGGTCAGGAAGAGTTCTGATTTCTGCATCACAGTCACCCGTGGGCAGTGATTGGAGATAAGGTCTAGGTTCTGAAGCCTGAAAACTGAGGTAGGGAAGAGATGATGACCTAAGGCCATGGCGGGTCTGATGTGCTCAGCGTGCGGTCAGCTGTCTGGGTGTTGGTCAGCAGGTCCGGGCTCAGGTTGTGTCAGACAGTGCATTAGTGCCCAGGTTAGACTATATAATTTGGGTACATTCGAGGGCCGTGTAGGTTTATCCTCATTTAAGCTGCCTGGGCTACTCATTAGTCAATATATTTTTTCTAGAGGGCAGGCAGAGTGCTTCATTGTCGGTCCGGATTTGCCAAACTTGTGGGCTTCGGGGCCAGGAGAGTGAGGACGGAAGTCTGAGAACACAAGCTAGACTTCGGATTCAGGGTGAGGGCACGGCAGTTACCCCCTGCAGATCTGAACCAATATCTCATGCATCTGAAGTCAGGGCGAGGATCCGACGTTGGCTCAGGTTGGAGTTTCTGTGCATGACGGCCCCTTAATGAAGGGAGCGGAATCTCGAGGCCATGGAGGTTTTCCACGTTGGGAGATGTGGGATGCCCCCTTCAAGGATTCCTTCTGCGGGACAATTGAGACCTGTTGGACAGCTCCAGGAAATCCCATATGGAATGACTCCAGAACACAGTTCGAGGATGGATGCCTGGGAAGTCCGCCTCGCCTTCCAATTGTCTCCTAGCAACAAGACAGTTTAGATCTAATGGATCTGCGGGAGCAACCGGTGTGGCTGAGTTGAAATGCACTTTCCAGAAGATGGGTCCTAACGTGTGTTTGTGTCCATGAGGGCCTTGGAATGGGGAGGTGGCACCGGGACCCTGAAGTATTCTCCTAAGCTTTGGCTTAGCTCCCATGCACAAGTTTCCTTGTGGAGACGAGCTTTGTTCTGATGGGTGCCTCAGGAAATCCCCTCTGCTGGTATTGGAATCCAGGCTTTTGAGGAGACATGCCTGTAAACCAAAGCAATGGATCCGATAATGGCCTTGGGTCCTGTCTGGTTCAATCTTCTTGGTATGATTGGAGGTATATGAGTGGAGGTAGATGCTCAGCTGGTATCACCCGACCTTTTTTTTCCCGGTCGACCTACACTATTGGGATGGCCTCAGGGACTTTGGAGGGTTCTCCTAATTTGTACGATTTTTGACAATGGAATGGGCAGAATTCCCATGGATTGGGTGGGGGCAGTCCTAATGTGTGGCTCCAGGGGCCCCAGCCTGGAGGGAGTGTGGCCCAGGACTTTGAGGACAGAAGACTGAAAACACAAACTCAGCTTAAGTTTGGGGACGTAGGTATGGCACGCCCGATCTACAAACCCTGAGAAGAACTCTTCAGGATATGAAGAATGAGCGCGTCTGAGGCGCTTGCTCAGGCTTTTATCTCTGGATTTTGTTTCAGCGATGGCCGTGGAATGTTGGGGAGGTCTCATGGGCCATGGACGAGTCCTTCTCTCTGTGGATTTGGCCCGATCCCAATTGTTTTTCGTCAATCTGTGGGATGGGAGGACTCCTCAGGTTTGTTACCTCAGGTGTCCCACCAAAAGAGGAATTCCAAAGCAGAGCCCTGGGGAAGAGTGAAGGGACAACCCGAACTTTGGTTAAAAATTGGGGCCTAGGGGCATGGCAAGCCCAATATGCTGTCTCTTCATATAGGCCCTGAGAGGCCTTACCTGAGGACTGGGCTCAGGCTGAGGGTCACAATGTGTGTTTGTGACCAATGTGGCCCGCAAGCATGAGCTGGGCCTCATGGGCCACGCTTGTTTCAACTACACTGAACGTTGGACAACATGCCAACCACAAGGTTTCTTGCCATGGGGAAAGAGTTCTGATTTCTGCATCATTTTCAACCCTGGGCAGTGGTTGGAGATAAGGTCTAGGTTCTGGAGCCTGAAAACCGCAGTTGGGAAGAGATGACGACCTAAGGCCGTGGCGGGTCCGATGTGCTCAGTGTGCGGCCAGCTGTCTGGGTGGGACCAGGAGGTCCAGGCTCAGGCTGGGTCAGTAGGGGAAATAGTGCCCATGTCAGCCTATATGTTTGGGGTACAGCCGAATGGCGTGCAGGTTGATCCTCATTTGGGGTTTCGGGGTAGCCCTGAGGGCAATGATTTACTTCTGTAGGGCAGGCACAGTGCGGCATTGTAGTTCTGGATTGCCAATCTGGAGGGATTGTGGGCCAGTAGTCTGAGGACGGAGTCTGAGAACCCAAGCTAGGCCTAGGTTTCTGGGTGAGGATATGGCAGGCACAATCTACAGACCTCAATCGAGATCTCGTGCATCTGAAGTCAGGGCAAGGATCAGACGATCGCTCAGGTTGGACTTTCTGCCCTGATGGCCCTTTCTTGAAGGGGGTTGGATCACGAGGACATGGGGGTTTTCCCACGATGGGAGTTGTGAGAAGCTCCAAACTGCAAAGATTCTTCTGCAGGACAATTGAGACCTGTTGGTTGGCTCCAGGCCAACGATTCTGAGCATGGTTCTAAGGATGGATGGCTCGGTAGCCCACCTCGCATTCCAATTGTCTCCAAGCAACAAGACAGGTTAGATCTGCTGGAATGTGGGGGGCAACCGAGGAGGCTGAGTTGAAATGGACTCTCCTGTGGATGTGTCCTAATATGTTTTTGTGTCTATGGAGACCTTGGAATGACGCGGTGGCCCTGGGGCCCTGAAGGGTTCTCCTAAACAGAGGCTTTGACACAGCTCCAACGTGCATGTTTCCCATGTGTAGATGAGATTTGTTCTGATGGGTGAGTCAAGAAACAGCCATATGCTGGTATTGAAATCCAGGCCTCTGAGGAGAGATGCCTGGAAACCAAAGCAATGGATCCGATTAGTGCCTAGGGGCCTGTTCGTTCCTTTTTACGTCTGGGGACATCAGTCTACGGGTCTGAGTGCAGGTAGGTGCTCAGATGGGCTCAGATTGCCCCTGTTTGTCCTGGGAAGCCACAACTATTGGGATGGCCTCAGGGACTTTGGAGGTTATCCTACTATTAGGGTTTGGCCATTGGAATGGGCACATACAATTCCCTTGGAGAGGGCAAGTACAGTCCTCAGGTTTGGCTCCAGGGCTCTGAGCCTGTAGGGTGTGTAGGCCAGAGCTGTTTGGACAGTTGTCCGAAAACACAAACTCGGATTATGTTTTGGGTCATAGGTATGGCACGACTGATCTACAGACCATGAGGAGAACACTTCGGGATATGAAAAAAGGGCAAGTGTGAGGCTCTTGCTCAAGTTTTTGTCTCTGGATATCGTGTCACTCATGGTCGTGAAACTGCCGGGTGACTTCATGGGAAATGGACGAGTCTTACTCTCTGGGGGTTCGGTCCCGTCCAAAGAGTTTGGGGTCATTCTGGGGATCGAAGAAGTCCGTTTTTTTGTTGTTGTTGTCGATTTGTTTCATTTTGTTTTTCAAGCTCAGATCTCCCACCAAATGAGGGATTCCAGAGTAGAGCCCTGGGGTGGGGCGACTGGACAACCAGAAATCTGGTTAAAAATTGGGGACTAGGGACATGTCAAGCCCATTATGACATCTAATGGTCCAGCCACTGAGAGGACTTACTAGAGGACAGGACTCACGCTGAGATCACAATGCGTGTTTATGCTCTCGTCGCACTCAAGAATGGGAGGGGCCTCAGGGTGAATGCTGGTTTCTCCTACACTGAACGTTGGACAACATGCCAACCACAAGGTTTCTTGCCATGGGTCAGGAAGAGTTCTGATTTCTGCATCACAGTCACCCGTGGGCAGTGATTGTAGATAAGGTCTAGGTTCTGAAGCCTGAAAACTGAGGTAGGGAAGAGATGATGACCTAAGGCCATGGGGGGTCTGATGTGCTCAGCGTGCGGTCAGCTGTCTGGGTGTTGGTCAGCAGGTCCGGGCTCAGGTTGTGTCAGACAGTGCATTAGTGCCCAGGTTAGACTATATAATTTGGGTACATTCGAGTGCCGTGTAGGTTTGTCCTCATTTAAACTGCCTGGGCTGCTCATTAGGCAATATATTTTATCTAGAGGGCAGGCAGAGTGCTTCATTGTCGGTCCGGAATTGCCAAACTAGAGGGCTTCGGGGCCAGGAGAGTGAGGACGGAAGTCTGAGAACACAAGCTAGACTTCGGATTCAGGGTGAGGGCACGGCAGGTACCCCCTGCAGATCTGAACCAATATCTCATGCATCTGAAGTCAGGGCGAGGATCCGACGTTGGCTCAGGTTGGAGTTTCTGTGCATGACGGCCCCTTCATGAAGGGAGCGGAATCTCGAGGCCATGGAGGTTTTCCACGTTGGGAGATGTGGGATGCCCCCTTCAAGGATTCCTTCTGCGGGACAATTGAGACCTGTTGGACAGCTCCAGGACATCCCATATGGAATGACTCCAGAGCACCGTTCGAGGATGGATGCCTGGGAAGTCCGCCTCCCCTCCAATTGTCTCCTAGCAACAAGAGAGTTTAGATCTAAAGGATCTGCGGGAGCAACCGGGGTGGCTGAGTTGAAATGCACTTTCCAGAGGATGGGTCCTAACGTGTGTTTGTGTTCATGCGGGCCTTGGTATGAAGAGGTGGCACCGGGAACCTGAAGTATTCTCCTAAGCTTTGGCTTAGCTCCCATGCACAAGTTTCCTTGTGGAGACGAGATTTGTTCGGATGGGTGCCTCAGGAAATATCCTCTGCTAGTATTGGAATCCAAGCTTTTGAGGAGACATGCCTGTAAACCAAAGCAATGGATCCGATAATGGTCTCGGGTCCTGTCTTGTTCAATCTTCTTGGTATGAGTGGAGGTAGATGAGTGGAGGTAGATGCTCACCCGGTATCAACCGCCCTTTTTGTCCCGGGCGACCTACACTATTGGGATGGCCTCAGGGACTTTGGAGGGTTCTCCTAATTTGTACGATTTTTGACAATGGAATGGGCAGAATTCCCATGGATTGGGTGGGGGCAGTCCTAATGTGTGGCTCCAGGGGCCCCAGCCTGGAGGGAGTGTGGCCCAGGACTTTGAGGACAGAAGACTGAAAACACAAACTCAGCTTAAGTTTGGGGACGTAGGTATGGCACGCCCGATCTACAAACCCTGAGAAGAACTCTTCAGGATATGAAGAATGAGCGAGTCTGAGGCGCTTGCTCAGGCTTTTGTCTCTGGATTTTGTTTCAGCGATGGCCGTGGAATGTTGGGGAGGTCTCATGGGCCATGGATGAATCTTCCTCTCTGTGGATTTGGCCCTATCCCAATTGTTTTTCGTCAATCTGTGGGATGGGAGGACTCCTTTCAGGTTTGTTACCTCAGGTGTCCCACCAAAAGAGGAATTCCAAAGCAGAGCCCTGGGGAAGAGTGAAGGGACAACCCGAACTATGTTTAAAAATTGGGGCCTAGGGGCATGGCAAGCCCAATATGCTGTCTCTTCATATAGGCCCTGAGAGGCCTTACCTGAGGACTGGGCTCAGGCTGAGGGTTACAATGTGTGTTTGTGACCAATGTGGCCCGCAAGCATGGGCTGGGCCTCATGGGCGACGCTTGTTTCAACTACACTGAACGTTGGACAACATGCCAAACACAAGGTTTCTTGCCATGGGGAAAGAGGTCTGATTTCTGCATCATTTTCAACCCTGGGCAGTGGTTGGAGATAAGGTCTAGGTTCTGGAGCCTAAAAAACCGCAGTTGGGAAGAGATGACGACCTAAGGCCATGGCGGGTCCGATGTGCTCAGTGTGCGGCCAGCTGTCTGGGTGGGACCAGGAGGTCCAGGCTCAGGCTGGGTCAGAATGGGAAATAGTGCCCAGGTCAGCCTATATGTTTGGGGTACAGCCGAATGGCGTGCAGGTTGATCCTCATTTGGGGTTTCGGGGTAGCCCTGAGGGCAATGTTTTACTTCTGTAGGGCAGGCAGAGAGCGGCATTGTAGTTCTGGATTGCCCAACTGGAGGGCTTGTGGGCCAGTAGTCTGAGGACGGAGTCTGAGAACCCAAGCTAGGCCTAGGTGTCTGGGTGAGGATATGGCAGGCACAATCTACAGACCTCAATCGAGATCTCGTGCATCTGAAGTCAGGGCAAGGATCAGACGATCGCTCAGGTTGGACTTTCTGCCCTGATGGCCCTTTCTTGAAGGGGGTTGGATCACGAGGACATGGGGGTTTTCCCACGATGGGAGTTGTGAGAAGCTCCAAACTGCAAAGATTCTTCTGCAGGACAATTGAAACCTGTTGGTTGGCTCCAGGCCAACGATTCTGAGCAGGGTTCTAAGGATGGATGGCTCGGTAGCCCACCTCGCATTCCAATGGTCTCCAAGCAACAAGACAGGTTAGATCTGCTGGAATGTGGGGGGCAACCGAGGAGGCTGAGTTGAAATGGACTCTCCTGCGGATGTGTCCTAATATGTTTTTGTGTCTATGGAGACCTTGGAATGAAGCGGTGGCCCTGGGGCCCTGAAGGGTTCTCCTAAACAGAGGCTTTGACACAGCTCCAACGTGCATGTTTCCCATGTGTAGATGAGATTTGTTCCGATGGGTGAGTCAAAAAACAGCCATATGCTGGTATTGAAATCCAGGCCTCTGAGGAGAGATGCCTGGAAACCAAAGCAATGGATCCGATTAGTGCCTAGGGGCCTGTTCGTTCCTTTTTACGTCTGGGGACATCAGTCTACGGGTCTGAGTGCAGGTAGGTGCTCAGATGGGCTCAGATTGCCCCTGTTTGTCCTGGGAAGCCACAACTATTGGGATGGCCTCAGGGACTTTGGAGGTTATCCTACTATTAGGGTTTTGGCCATTGGAATTGGCACATACAATTCCCTTGGAGAGGGCAAGTACAGTCCTCAGGTTTGGCTCCAGGGCTCTGAGCCTGTAGGGTGTGTAGGCCAGAGCTGTTTGGACTGTTGTCCGAAAACACAAACTCGGATTATGTTTTGAGTCATAGGTATGGCACGACTGATCTACAGACCATGAGGAGAACACTTCGGGATATGAAAAAAGGGCAAGTGTGAGGCTCTTGCTCAAGTTTTTGTCTCTGGATATCGTGTCACTCATGGTCGTGAAACTGCCGGGTGACTTCATGGGAAATGGACCAGTCTTACTCTCTGGGGGTTCGGTCCCGTCCAAAGAGTTTGGGGTCATTCTGGGGATCGAAGAAGTCCGTTTTTTTGTTGTTGTTGTCGATTTGTTTCATTTTGTTTTTCAAGCTCAGATCTCCCACCAAATGAGGGATTCCAGAGTAGAGCCCTGGGGTGGGGCGACTGGACAACCAGAAATCTGGTTAAAAATTGGGGACTAGGGACATGTCAAGCCCATTATGACATCTAATGGTCCAGCCACTGAGAGGACTTACAAGAGGACAGGACTCACGCTGAGGTCACAATGCGTGTTTATGCTCTCGTCGCACTCAAGAATGGGAGGGGCCTCAGGGTGAATGCTGGTTTCTCCTACACTGAACGTTGGACAACATGCCAACCACAAGGTTTCTTGCCATGGGTCAGAAAGAGTTCTGATTTCTGCATCACAGTCACCCGTGGGCAGTGATTGTAGATAAGGTCTAGGTTCTGAAGCCTGAAAACTGAGGTAGGGAAGAGATGATGACCTAAGGCCATGGGGGGTCTGATGTGCTCAGCGTGCGGTCAGCTGTCTGGGTGTTGGTCAGCAGGTCCGGGCTCAGGTTGTGTCAGACAGTGCATTAGTGCCCAGGTTAGACTATATAATTTGGGTACATTCGAGTGCCGTGTAGGTTTGTCCTCATTTAAACTGCCTGGGCTGCTCATTAGGCAATATATTTTTTCTAGAGGGCAGGCAGAGTGCTTCATTGTCTGTCCGGAATCGCCAAACTAGAGGGCTTCGGGGCCAGGAGAGTGAGGACGGAAGTCTGAGAACACAAGCTAGGCTTCGGATTCAGGGTGAGGGCACGGCAGGTACCCCCTGCAGATCTGAACCAATATCTCATGCATCTGAAGTCAGGGCGAGGATCCGACGTTGGCTCAGGTTGGAGTTTCTGTGCATGACGGCCCCTTCATGAAGGGAGCGGAATCTCGAGGCCATGGAGGTTTTCCACGTTGGGAGATGTGGGATGCCCCCTTCAAGGATTCCTTCTGCGGGACAATTGAGACCTGTTGGACAGCTCCAGGACATCACATATGGAATGACTCCAGAGCACCGTTCCAGGATGGATGCCTGGGAAGTCCGCCTCCCCTCCAATTGTCTCCTAGCAACAAGAGAGTTTAGATCTAAAGGATCTGCGGGAGCAACCGGGGTGGCTGAGTTGAAATGCACTTTCCAGAGGATGGGTCCTAACGTGTGTTTGTGTTCATGCGGGCCTTGGTATGAAGAGGTGGCACCGGGAACCTGAAGTATTCTCCTAAGCTTTGGCTTAGCTCCCATGCACAAGTTTCCTTGTGGAGACGAGATTTGTTCGGATGGGTGCCTCAGGAAATATCCTCTGCTGGTATTGGAATCCAAGCTTTTGAGGAGACATGCCTGTAAACCAAAGCAATGGATCCGATAATGGTCTCGGGTCCTGTCTGGTTCAATCTTCTTGGTATGAGTGGAGGTAGATGAGTGGAGGTAGATGCTCACCCGGTATCAACCGCCCTTTTTGTCCCGGGCGACCTACACTATTGGGATGGCCTCAGGGACTTTGGAGGGTTCTCCTAATTTGTACGATTTTTGACAATGGAATGGGCAGAATTCCCATGGATTGGGTGGGGGCAGTCCTAATGTGTGGCTCCAGGGGCCCCAGCCTGGAGGGAGTGTGGCCCAGGACTTTGAGGACAGAAGACTGAAAACACAAACTCAGCTTAAGTTTGGGGACGTAGGTATGGCACGCCCGATCTACAAACCCTGAGAAGAACTCTTCAGGATATGAAGAATGAGCGAGTCTGAGGCGCTTGCTCAGGCTTTTGTCTCTGGATTTTGTTTCAGCGATGGCCGTGGAATGTTGGGGAGGTCTCATGGGCCATGGATGAATCTTCCTCTCTGTGGATTTGGCCCTATCCCAATTGTTTTTCGTCAATCTGTGGGATGGGAGGACTCCTTTCAGGTTTGTTACCTCAGGTGTCCCACCAAAAGAGGAATTCCAAAGCAGAGCCCTGGGGAAGAGTGAAGGGACAACCCGAACTATGTTTAAAAATTGGGGCCTAGGGGCATGGCAAGCCCAATATGCTGTCTCTTCATATAGGCCCTGAGAGGCCTTACCTGAGGACTGGGCTCAGGCTGAGGGTTACAATGTGTGTTTGTGACCAATGTGGCCCGCAAGCATGGGCTGGGCCTCATGGGCGACGCTTGTTTCAACTACACTGAACGTTGGACAACATGCCAAACACAAGGTTTCTTGCCATGGGGAAAGAGGTCTGATTTCTGCATCATTTTCAACCCTGGGCAGTGGTTGGAGATAAGGTCTAGGTTCTGGAGCCTAAAAAACCGCAGTTGGGAAGAGATGACGACCTAAGGCCATGGCGGGTCCGATGTGCTCAGTGTGCGGCCAGCTGTCTGGGTGGGACCAGGAGGTCCAGGCTCAGGCTGGGTCAGAATGGGAAATAGTGCCCAGGTCAGCCTATATGTTTGGGGTACAGCCGAATGGCGTGCAGGTTGATCCTCATTTGGGGTTTCGGGGTAGCCCTGAGGGCAATGTTTTACTTCTGTAGGGCAGGCAGAGAGCGGCATTGTAGTTCTGGATTGCCCAACTGGAGGGCTTGTGGGCCAGTAGTCTGAGGACGGAGTCTGAGAACCCAAGCTAGGCCTAGGTGTCTGGGTGAGGATATGGCAGGCACAATCTACAGACCTCAATCGAGATCTCGTGCATCTGAAGTCAGGGCAAGGATCAGACGATCGCTCAGGTTGGACTTTCTGCCCTGATGGCCCTTTCTTGAAGGGGGTTGGATCACGAGGACATGGGGGTTTTCCCACGATGGGAGTTGTGAGAAGCTCCAAACTGCAAAGATTCTTCTGCAGGACAATTGAAACCTGTTGGTTGGCTCCAGGCCAACGATTCTGAGCAGGGTTCTAAGGATGGATGGCTCGGTAGCCCACCTCGCATTCCAATGGTCTCCAAGCAACAAGACAGGTTAGATCTGCTGGAATGTGGGGGGCAACCGAGGAGGCTGAGTTGAAATGGACTCTCCTGCGGATGTGTCCTAATATGTTTTTGTGTCTATGGAGACCTTGGAATGAAGCGGTGGCCCTGGGGCCCTGAAGGGTTCTCCTAAACAGAGGCTTTGACACAGCTCCAACGTGCATGTTTCCCATGTGTAGATGAGATTTGTTCCGATGGGTGAGTCAAAAAACAGCCATATGCTGGTATTGAAATCCAGGCCTCTGAGGAGAGATGCCTGGAAACCAAAGCAATGGATCCGATTAGTGCCTAGGGGCCTGTTCGTTCCTTTTTACGTCTGGGGACATCAGTCTACGGGTCTGAGTGCAGGTAGGTGCTCAGATGGGCTCAGATTGCCCCTGTTTGTCCTGGGAAGCCACAACTATTGGGATGGCCTCAGGGACTTTGGAGGTTATCCTACTATTAGGGTTTTGGCCATTGGAATTGGCACATACAATTCCCTTGGAGAGGGCAAGTACAGTCCTCAGGTTTGGCTCCAGGGCTCTGAGCCTGTAGGGTGTGTAGGCCAGAGCTGTTTGGACTGTTGTCCGAAAACACAAACTCGGATTATGTTTTGAGTCATAGGTATGGCACGACTGATCTACAGACCATGAGGAGAACACTTCGGGATATGAAAAAAGGGCAAGTGTGAGGCTCTTGCTCAAGTTTTTGTCTCTGGATATCGTGTCACTCATGGTCGTGAAACTGCCGGGTGACTTCATGGGAAATGGACCAGTCTTACTCTCTGGGGGTTCGGTCCCGTCCAAAGAGTTTGGGGTCATTCTGGGGATCGAAGAAGTCCGTTTTTTTGTTGTTGTTGTCGATTTGTTTCATTTTGTTTTTCAAGCTCAGATCTCCCACCAAATGAGGGATTCCAGAGTAGAGCCCTGGGGTGGGGCGACTGGACAACCAGAAATCTGGTTAAAAATTGGGGACTAGGGACATGTCAAGCCCATTATGACATCTAATGGTCCAGCCACTGAGAGGACTTACAAGAGGACAGGACTCACGCTGAGGTCACAATGCGTGTTTATGCTCTCGTCGCACTCAAGAATGGGAGGGGCCTCAGGGTGAATGCTGGTTTCTCCTACACTGAACGTTGGACAACATGCCAACCACAAGGTTTCTTGCCATGGGTCAGAAAGAGTTCTGATTTCTGCATCACAGTCACCCGTGGGCAGTGATTGTAGATAAGGTCTAGGTTCTGAAGCCTGAAAACTGAGGTAGGGAAGAGATGATGACCTAAGGCCATGGGGGGTCTGATGTGCTCAGCGTGCGGTCAGCTGTCTGGGTGTTGGTCAGCAGGTCCGGGCTCAGGTTGTGTCAGACAGTGCATTAGTGCCCAGGTTAGACTATATAATTTGGGTACATTCGAGTGCCGTGTAGGTTTGTCCTCATTTAAACTGCCTGGGCTGCTCATTAGGCAATATATTTTTTCTAGAGGGCAGGCAGAGTGCTTCATTGTCTGTCCGGAATCGCCAAACTAGAGGGCTTCGGGGCCAGGAGAGTGAGGACGGAAGTCTGAGAACACAAGCTAGGCTTCGGATTCAGGGTGAGGGCACGGCAGGTACCCCCTGCAGATCTGAACCAATATCTCATGCATCTGAAGTCAGGGCGAGGATCCGACGTTGGCTCAGGTTGGAGTTTCTGTGCATGACGGCCCCTTCATGAAGGGAGCGGAATCTCGAGGCCATGGAGGTTTTCCACGTTGGGAGATGTGGGATGCCCCCTTCAAGGATTCCTTCTGCGGGACAATTGAGACCTGTTGGACAGCTCCAGGACATCACATATGGAATGACTCCAGAGCACCGTTCCAGGATGGATGCCTGGGAAGTCCGCCTCCCCTCCAATTGTCTCCTAGCAACAAGAGAGTTTAGATCTAAAGGATCTGCGGGAGCAACCGGGGTGGCTGAGTTGAAATGCACTTTCCAGAGGATGGGTCCTAACGTGTGTTTGTGTTCATGCGGGCCTTGGTATGAAGAGGTGGCACCGGGAACCTGAAGTATTCTCCTAAGCTTTGGCTTAGCTCCCATGCACAAGTTTCCTTGTGGAGACGAGATTTGTTCGGATGGGTGCCTCAGGAAATATCCTCTGCTGGTATTGGAATCCAAGCTTTTGAGGAGACATGCCTGTAAACCAAAGCAATGGATCCGATAATGGTCTCGGGTCCTGTCTGGTTCAATCTTCTTGGTATGAGTGGAGGTAGATGAGTGGAGGTAGATGCTCACCCGGTATCAACCGCCCTTTTTGTCCCGGGCGACCTACACTATTGGGATGGCCTCAGGGACTTTGGAGGGTTCTCCTAATTTGTACGATTTTTGACAATGGAATGGGCAGAATTCCCATGGATTGGGTGGGGGCAGTCCTAATGTGTGGCTCCAGGGGCCCCAGCCTGGAGGGAGTGTGGCCCAGGACTTTGAGGACAGAAGACTGAAAACACAAACTCAGCTTAAGTTTGGGGACGTAGGTATGGCACGCCCGATCTACAAACCCTGAGAAGAACTCTTCAGGATATGAAGAATGAGCGAGTCTGAGGCGCTTGCTCAGGCTTTTGTCTCTGGATTTTGTTTCAGCGATGGCCGTGGAATGTTGGGGAGGTCTCATGGGCCATGGATGAATCTTCCTCTCTGTGGATTTGGCCCTATCCCAATTGTTTTTCGTCAATCTGTGGGATGGGAGGACTCCTTTCAGGTTTGTTACCTCAGGTGTCCCACCAAAAGAGGAATTCCAAAGCAGAGCCCTGGGGAAGAGTGAAGGGACAACCCGAACTATGTTTAAAAATTGGGGCCTAGGGGCATGGCAAGCCCAATATGCTGTCTCTTCATATAGGCCCTGAGAGGCCTTACCTGAGGACTGGGCTCAGGCTGAGGGTTACAATGTGTGTTTGTGACCAATGTGGCCCGCAAGCATGGGCTGGGCCTCATGGGCCACGCTTGTTTCAACTACACTGAACGTTGGACAACATGCCAAACACAAGGTTTCTTGCCATGGGGAAAGAGGTCTGATTTCTGCATCATTTTCAACCCTGGGCAGTGGTTGGAGATAAGGTCTAGGTTCTGGAGCCTAAAAAACCGCAGTTGGGAAGAGATGACGACCTAAGGCCATGGCGGGTCCGATGTGCTCAGTGTGCGGCCAGCTGTCTGGGTGGGACCAGGAGGTCCAGGCTCAGGCTGGGTCAGAAGGGGAAATAGTGCCCAGGTCAGCCTATATGTTTGGGGTACAGCCGAATGGCGTGCAGGTTGATCCTCATTTGGGGTTTCGGGGTAGCCCTGAGGGCAATGTTTTACTTCTGTAGGGCAGGCAGAGAGCGGCATTGTAGTTCTGGATTGCCCAACTGGAGGGCTTGTGGGCCAGTAGTCTGAGGACGGAGTCTGAGAACCCAAGCTAGGCCTAGGTGTCTGGGTGAGGATATGGCAGGCACAATCTACAGACCTCAATCGAGATCTCGTGCATCTGAAGTCAGGGCAAGGATCAGACGATCGCTCAGGTTGGACTTTCTGCCCTGATGGCCCTTTCTTGAAGGGGGTTGGATCACGAGGACATGCGGGTTTTCCCACGATGGGAGTTGTGAGAAGCTCCAAACTGCAAAGATTCTTCTGCAGGACAATTGAAACCTGTTGGTTGGCTCCAGGCCAACGATTCTGAGCAGGGTTCTAAGGATGGATGGCTCGGTAGCCCACCTCGCATTCCAATGGTCTCCAAGCAACAAGACAGGTTAGATCTGCTGGAATGTGGGGGGCAACCGAGGAGGCTGAGTTGAAATGGACTCTCCTGCGGATGTGTCCTAATATGTTTTTGTGTCTATGGAGACCTTGGAATGAAGCGGTGGCCCTGGGGCCCTGAAGGGTTCTCCTAAACAGAGGCTTTGACACAGCTCCAACGTGCATGTTTCCCATGTGTAGATGAGATTTGTTCCGATGGGTGAGTCAAGAAACAGCCATATGCTGGTATTGAAATCCAGGCCTCTGAGGAGAGATGCCTGGAAACCAAAGCAATGGATCCGATTAGTGCCTAGGGGCCTGTTCGTTCCTTTTTACGTCTGGGGACATCAGTCTACGGGTCTGAGTGCAGGTAGGTGCTCAGATGGGCTCAGATTGCCCCTGTTTGTCCTGGGAAGCCACAACTATTGGGATGGCCTCAGGGACTTTGGAGGTTATCCTACTATTAGGGTTTTGGCCATTGGAATGGGCACATACAATTCCCTTGGAGAGGGCAAGTACAGTCCTCAGGTTTGGCTCCAGGGCTCTGAGCCTGTAGGGTGTGTAGGCCAGAGCTGTTTGGACAGTTGTCCGAAAACACAAACTCGGATTATGTTTTGAGTCATAGGTATGGCACGACTGATCTACAGACCATGAGGAGAACACTTCGGGATATGAAAAAAGGGCAAGTGTGAGGCTCTTGCTCAAGTTTTTGTCTCTGGATATCGTGTCACTCATGGTCGTGAAACTGCCGGGTGACTTCATGGGAAATTGACCAGTCTTACTCTCTGGGGGTTCGGTCCCGTCCAAAGAGTTTGGGGTCATTCTGGGGATCGAAGAAGTCCGTTTTTTTGTTGTTGTTGTCGATTTGTTTCATTTTGTTTTTCAAGCTCAGATCTCCCACCAAATGAGGGATTCCAGAGTAGAGCCCTGGGGTGGGGCGACTGGACAACCAGAAATCTGGTTAAAAATTGGGGACTAGGGACATGTCAAGCCCATTATGACATCTAATGGTCCAGCCACTGAGAGGACTTACAAGAGGACAGGACTCACGCTGAGGTCACAATGCGTGTTTATGCTCTCGTCGCACTCAAGAATGGGAGGGGCCTCAGGGTGAATGCTGGTTTCTCCTACACTGAACGTTGGACAACATGCCAACCACAAGGTTTCTTGCCATGGGTCAGGAAGAATTCTGATTTCTGCATCACAGTCACCCGTGGGCAGTGATTGTAGATAAGGTCTAGGTTCTGAAGCCTGAAAACTGAGGTAGGGAAGAGATGATGACCTAAGGCCATGGGGGGTCTGATGTGCTCAGCGTGCGGTCAGCTGTCTGGGTGTTGGTCAGCAGGTCCGGGCTCAGGTTGTGTCAGACAGTGCATTAGTGCCCAGGTTAGACTATATAATTTGGGTACATTCGAGTGCCGTGTAGGTTTATCCTCATTTAAACTGCCTGGGCTGCTCATTAGGCAATATATTTTTTCTAGAGGGCAGGCAGAGTGCTTCATTGTCTGTCCGGAATCGCCAAACTAGAGGGCTTCGGGGCCAGGAGAGTGAGGACGGAAGTCTGAGAACACAAGCTAGGCTTCGGATTCAGGGTGAGGGCACGGCAGGTACCCCCTGCAGATCTGAACCAATATCTCATGCATCTGAAGTCAGGGCGAGGATCCGACGTTGGCTCAGGTTGGAGTTTCTGTGCATGACGGCCCCTTCATGAAGGGAGCGGAATCTCGAGGCCATGGAGGTTTTCCACGTTGGGAGATGTGGGATGCCCCCTTCAAGGATTCCTTCTGCGGGACAATTGAGACCTGTTGGACAGCTCCAGGACATCACATATGGAATGACTCCAGAGCACCGTTCCAGGATGGATGCCTGGGAAGTCCGCCTCCCCTCCAATTGTCTCCTAGCAACAAGAGAGTTTAGATCTAAAGGATCTGCGGGAGCAACCGGGGTGGCTGAGTTGAAATGCACTTTCCAGAGGATGGGTCCTAACGTGTGTTTGTGTTCATGCGGGCCTTGGTATGAAGAGGTGGCACCGGGAACCTGAAGTATTCTCCTAAGCTTTGGCTTAGCTCCCATGCACAAGTTTCCTTGTGGAGACGAGATTTGTTCGGATGGGTGCCTCAGGAAATATCCTCTGCTGGTATTGGAATCCAAGCTTTTGAGGAGACATGCCTGTAAACCAAAGCAATGGATCCGATAATGGCCTCGGGTCCTTCTGGTTCAATCTTCTTGGTATGAGTGGAGGTAGATGAGTGGAGGTAGATGCTCACCCGGTATCAACCGCCCTTTTTGTCCCGGGCGACCTACACTATTGGGATGGCCTCAGGGACTTTGGAGGGTTCTCCTAATTTGTACGATTTTTGACAATGGAATGGGCAGAATTCCCATGGATTGGGTGGGGGCAGTCCTAATGTGTGCCTCCAGGGGCCCCAGCCTGGAGGGAGTGTGGCCCAGGACTTTGAGGACAGAAGACTGAAAACACAAACTCAGCTTAAGTTTGGGGACGTAGGTATGGCACGCCCGATCTACAAACCCTGAGAAGAACTCTTCAGGATATGAAGAATGAGCGAGTCTGAGGCGCTTGCTCAGGCTTTTGTCTCTGGATTTTGTTTCAGCGATGGCCGTGGAATGTTGTGGTGGTCTCATGGGCCATGGACGAATCTTCCTCTCTGTGGATTTGGCCCGATCCCAATTGTTTTTCGTCAATCTGTGGGATGTGAGGACTTCTTTCAGGTTTGGTACCTCAGGTGTCCCACCAAAAGAGGAATTCCAAAGCAGAGCCCTGGGATGAGTGAAGAGACACCCCGAACTATGGTTAAAAATTGGGTCCTATGGGCATAGCAAGCCGATATGCTGTCTCTTCATATAAGCCCTGAGAGGCCTTACCTGAGGACTGGGCTCAGGCTGAGGGTCACAATGTGGGTTTGTGACCAATGTGGCCCGCAAGCATGGGCTGGGCCTCATGGGCCACGCTTGTTTCAACTACACTGAACGTTGGACAACATGCCAACCACAAGGTTTCTTGCCATGGGGAAAGAGTTCTGTTTTCTGCATCATTTTCAACCCTGGGCAGTGGTTGGAGATAAGGTCTAGGTTCTGGAGCCTGAAAACCGCAGTTGGGAAGAGATGACGACCTAAGGCCATGGCGGGTCCGATGTGCTCAGTGTGCGGCCAGCTGTCTGGGTGGGACCAGGAGGTCCAGGCTCACGCTGGGTCAGAAGGGGAAATAGTGCCCAGGTCAGCCTATATGTTTGGGGTACAGCCGAATGGCGTGCAGGTTGATCCTCATTTGGGGTTTCGGGGTAGCCATGAGGGCAATGTTTTACTTCTGTAGGGCAGGCAGAGTGCGGCATTATTGTTCTGGATTGCCCAACTGGAGGGCTTGTGGGCCAGTAGTCTGAAGACGGAGTCTGAGAACCCAAGCTAGGCCTAGGATTCTGGGTGAGGATATGGCAGGCACAGTCAACAGACCTCAATCGAGATCTCGTGCATCTGAAGTCAGGGCAAGGATCAGACGATCGCTCAGGTTGGACTTTCTGCCCTGATGGCCCTTTCTTGAAGGGGTTGGATCACGAGGACATGGGGGTTTTCCCACGATGGGAGTTGTGAGAAGCTCCAAACTGCAAAGATTCTTCTGCAGGACAATTGAGACCTGTTGGTTGGCTCCAGGCCAACGATTCCGAGCTGGGTTCTAAGGATGGATGGCTGGGTAGCCCACCTCGCATTCCAATTGTCTCCAAGCAACAAGACAGGTTAGATCTGCTGGATGTGGGGGGCAACCGAGGAGGCTGAGTTGAAATGGACTCTCCTGTGGATGTGTCCTAATATGTTTTTGTGTCTATGGAGACCTTGGAATGAAGCGGTGGCCCTGGGGCCCTGAAGGGTTCTCCTAAACAGAGGCTTTGACACAGCTCCAACGTGGAAGTTTCCCATGTGTAGATGAGATTTGTTCTGATGGGTGAGTCAAGAAACAGCCATATGCTGGTATTGAAATCCAGGCCTCTGAAAAGAGATGCCTGGAAACCAAAGCAATGGATCCGATTAGTGCCTAGGGGCCTGTTCGTTCCTTTTTACCTCTGGGGACATCAGTCTACGGGTCTGAGTACAGGTAGGTGCTCAGATGGGCTCAGATTGCCCCTGTTTGTCCTGGGAAGCCACAACTATTGGGATGGCCTCAGGGACTTTGGAGGTTATCGTACTATTAGGGTATTGGCCATTGGAATGGGCACATACAATTCCCTAGGAGAGGGCAAGTACAGTCCTCAGGTTTGGCTCCAGGGCCCTGAGCCTGTAGGGTGTGTAGGCCAGAGCTGTTTGGACAGTTGTGTGAAAACACAAACTCGGCTTATGTTTTGGGTCATAGGTATGGCACGACTGATCTACAGACCATGAGGAGAACACTTCGGGATATGAAAAAAGGGCGAGTGTGAGGCTCTTGCTCAAGTTTTTGTCTCTGGATATCGTGTCACTCATGGTCGTGAAATTGCCGGGTGACTTCATGGGAAATGGACCAGTCTTACTCTCTGGGGGTTCGGTCCCGTCCAAAGAGTTTGGGGTCATTCTGGGGATCGAAGAAGTCCGTTTTTTTGTTGTTGTTGTCGATTTGTTTCATTTTGTTTTTCAAGCTCAGATCTCCCACCAAATGAGGGATTCCAGAGTAGAGCCCTGGGGTGGGGCGACTGGACAACCAGAAATCTGGTTAAAAATTGGGGACTAGGGACATGTCAAGCCCATTATGACATCTAATGGTCCAGCCACTGAGAGGACTTACAAGAGGACAGGACTCACGCTGAGGTCACAATGCGTGTTTATGCTCTCGTCGCACTCAAGAATGGGAGGGGCCTCAGGGTGAATGCTGGTTTCTCCTACACTGAACGTTGGACAACATGCCAACCACAAGGTTTCTTGCCATGGGTCAGGAAGAGTTCTGATTTCTGCATCACAGTCACCCGTGGGCAGTGATTGTAGATAAGGTCTAGGTTCTGAAGCCTGAAAACTGAGGTAGGGAAGAGATGATGACCTAAGGCCATGGGGGGTCTGATGTGCTCAGCGTGCGGTCAGCTGTCTGGGTGTTGGTCAGCAGGTCCGGGCTCAGGTTGTGTCAGACAGTGCATTAGTGCCCAGGTTAGACTATATAATTTGGGTACATTCGAGTGCCGTGTAGGTTTATCCTCATTTAAGCTGCCTGGGCTGCTCATTAGGTAATATATTTTTTCTAGAGGGCAGGCAGAGTGCTTCATTGTCGGTCCGGAATTGCCAAACTTGAGGGATTCGGGGCCAGGAGAGTGAGGACGGAAGTCTGAGAACACAAGCTAGATTTTGGATTCAGGGTGAGGGCACTGCAGGTACCCCCTGCAGATCTGAACCAATATCTCATGCATCTGAAGTCAGGGCGAGGATCCGACGTTGGCTCAGGTTGGAGTTTCTGTGCATGACGGCCACTTCATGAAGGGAGCGGAATCTCGAGGCCATGGAGGTTTTCCACGTTGGGAGATGTGGGATGCCCCCTTCAAGGATTAGTTCTGCGGGACAATTGAGACCTGTTGGACAGCTCCAGGACATCACATATGGAATGACTCCAGAGCACCGTTCGAGGATGGATGCCTGGGAAGTCCGCCTCGCCTTCCAATTGTCTCCTAGCAACAAGACAGTTTAGATCTAATGGATCTGCGGGAGCAACCGGGGTGGCTGAGTTGAAATGCACTTTCCAGAGGATGGGTCCTAACCTGTGTTTGTGTCCATGAGGGCCTTGGAATGGGGAGGTGGCACCGGGACCCTGAAGTATTCTCCTAAGCTTTGGCATAGCTCCCATGCACAAGTTTCCTTGTGGAGACGAGATTTGTTCTGATGGGTGCCTCAGGAAATCCCCTCTGCTGGTATTGGAATCCAGGGTTTTGAGGAGACATGCCTGTAAACCAAAGCAATGGATCCGATAATGGCCTCGGGTCCTGTCTGGTTCAATCTTCTTGGTATGAGTGGAGGTAGATGAGTGGAGGAAGATGCTCAGCTGGTATCAACCGCCCTTTTTTGTCCCGGGCGACCTACACTATTGGGATGGCCTCAGGGACTTTGGAGGGTTCTCCTAATTTGTACGATTTTTGACAATGGAATGGGCAGAATTCCCATGGATTGGGTGGGGGCAGTCCTAATGTGTGGCTCCAGGGGCCCCAGCCTGGAGGGAGTGTGGCCCAGGACTTTGAGGACAGAAGACTGAAAACACAAACTCAGCTTAAGTTTGGGGACGTAGGTATGGCACGCCCGAACTACAAACCATGAGAAGAACTCTTCAGGATATGAAGAATGAGCGAGTCTGAGGCCCTTGCTCAGGCTATTGTCTCTGGATTTTTTTTTTTTGTGTCCTTCAGTTTATTTTTATTTTTTTTTAATTTATTTTTTATTTTCTTCATAACAGTATTCATTATTTTTCACCACACCCAGTGCTCCATGCAATTCGTGCCCTTTATAATTCCCACCACCTAGTACCCCAAACTCCCACTCCCCACCCCTTCAAAATCCTTAGATTGTTTTTCAGAGTCCATAGTCTCTCATGGTTCACCTCCCCTTCAATTTCCCCCAACTCCCTTCTCCTCTCTAACTCCCCATGTCCTCCATGCTATTTGTTATGCTCCACAAATAAGTGAAACCATATGATAATTGACTCTCTCTGCTTGAATTATTTCACTCAGCATAATAATCTCTTCCAGTCCCGTCCATGCTGCTACAAAAGTTGGTTATTTGTCCTTTCTTTTTTTTTTTTTTTTTTTTTTTATAAACATATATTTTTATCCCCAGGGGTACAGGTCTGTGAATCACCAGGTTTACACACTTCACAGCACTCACCAAAGCACATACCCTCCCCAATGTCCATAATCCCACCCCCTTCTCCCAAACCCCCTCCCCCCAGCAGCCCTCAGTTTGTTTTGTGAGATTAAGAGTCACTTATGGTTTGTCTCCCTCCCAATCCCATCTTGTTTCATTGATTCTTCTCCTACCCACTTAAGCCTCCATGTTGCATCACCACTTCCTCATATCAGGGAGATCATATGATAGTTGTCTTTCTCTGCTTGACTTATTTCGCTAAGCATGATACGCTCTAGTTCCATCCATGTTGTCGCAAATGGCAAGATTTCATTTCTTTTGATGGCTGCATAGTATTCCATTGTGTATATATACCACATCTTCTTGATCCATTCATCTGTGGATGGACATCTAGGTTCTTTCCATAGTTTGGCTATTGTGGACATTGCTGCTATAAACATTCGGGTGCATGTGCCCCTTTGGATCACTACATTTGTATCTTTAGGGTAAATACCCAATAGTGCAATTGCTGGGTCATAGGGCAGTTCTATTTTCAACATTCTGAGGAACCTCCATGCTGTTTTCCAGAGTGGCTGCACCAGCTTGCATTCCCACCAACAGTGTAGGAGGGTTCCCCTTTCTCCACATCCTCGCCAGCATCTGTCATTTCCTGACTTGTTGATTTTAGCCATTCTGACTGGTGTGAAGTGATATCTCATTGTGGTTTTGATTTGTATTTCCCTGATGCCGAGTGATATGGAGCACTTTTTCATGTGTCTGTTGGCCATCTGGATGTCTTCTTTGCAGAAATGTCTGTTCATGTCCTCTGCCCATTTCTTGATTGGATTATTTGTTCTTTGGGTGTTGAGTTTGCTAAGTTCTTTATAGATTCTGGACACTAGTCCTTTATCTGATATGTCGTTTGCAAATATCTTCTCCCATTCTGTCAGTTGTCTTTTGATTTTGTTAACTGTTTCCTTTGCTGTGCAAAAGCTTTTGATCTTGATGAAATCCCAATAGTTCATTTTTGTCCTTGCTTCCCTTGCCTTTTGCGTTGTTCCTAGGAAGATGTTGCTGCGGCAGAGGTCGAAGAGGTTGCTGCCTGTGTTCTCCTCAAGGATTTTGATGGATTCCTTTCGCACATTGAGGTCCTTCATCCATTTTGAGTCTATTTTTGTGTGTGGTGTAAGGAAATGGTCCAATTTCATTTTTCTGCATGTGGCTGTCCAATTTTCCCAGCACCATTTATTGAAGAGGCTGTCTTTTTTCCATTGGACATTCTTTCCTGCTTTGTCGAAGATGAGTTGACCATAGATTTGAGAGTCTATTTCTGGGCTCTCTATTCTATTCCATTGATCTATGTGTCTGTTTTTGTGCCAGTACCATGCTGTCTTGATGATGACAGCTTTGTAATAGAGCTTGAAGTCCGGAATTGTGATGCCACCAACGTTGGCTTTCTTTTTCAATATCCCTTTGGCTATTCGAGGTCTTTTCTGGTTCCATATAAATTTTAGCATTATTTGTTCCATTTCTTTGAAAAAGATGGATGGTACTTTGATAGGAATTGCATTAAATGTGTAGATTGCTTTAGGTAGCATAGACATTTTCACAATATTTATTCTTCCAATCCAGGAGCATGGAACATTTTTCCATTTCTTTGTGTCTTCCTCAATTTCTTTCATGAGTACTTTATAGTTTTCTGAGTATAGATTCTGTGTCTCTTTGGTTAGGTTTATTCCTAGGTATCTTATGGTTTTGGATGCAATTGTAAATGGGATTGACTCCTTAATATCTCTTTCTTCTGTCTTGCTGTTGGTGTAGAGAAATGCAACTGATTTCTGTGCATTGATTTTATATCCTGACACTTTACTGAATTCCTGTATAAGTTCTAGCAGTTTTGGAGTGGAGTCTTTTGGGTTTTCCACATATAGTATCATATCATCTGCGAAGAGTGATAATTTGACTTCTTCTTTGCCAATTTGGATGCCTTTAATTTCCTTTTGTTGTCTGATTGCTGAGGCTAGGACCTCTAGTACTATGTTGAATAGCAGTGGTGATAATGGACATCCCTGCCGTGTTCCTGACCTTAGTGGAAAAGCTTTCAGTTTTTCTCCATTGAGAATGATATTTGCGGTGAGTTTTTCATAGATGGCTTTGATGATATTGAGGTATGTGCCCTCTATCCCTACACTTTGAAGAGTTTTGATCAGGAAGGGATGCTGTACTTTGTCAAATGCTTTTTCAGCATCTATTGAAAGTATCATATGGTTCTTGTTCTTTCTTTTATTGATGTGTTGTATCACATTGACTGATTTGCGGATGTTGAACCAACCTTGCAGCCCTGGAATAAATCCCACTTGGTCGTGGTGAATAATCTTTTTAATGTACTGTTGAATCCTATTGGCTAGTATTTTGTTGAGTATTTTCGCATCTGTGTTCATCAAGGATATCGGTCTATAGCTCTCTTTTTTGGTGGGATCCTTGTCTGGTTTTGGGATCAAGGTGATGCTGGCCTCATAAAATGAGTTTGGTAGTTTTCCTTCCATTTCTATTTTTTGGAACAGTTTCAGGAGAATAGGAATTAGTTCTTCTTTAAATGTTTGGTAGAATTCCCCCGGGAAGCCATCTGGCCCTGGGCTTTTGTTTGTTTGGAGATTTTTAATGACTGTTTCAATCTCCTTACTGGTTATGGGTCTGTTCAGGCTTTCTATTTCTTCCTGGTTCAGTTGTGGTAGTTTATATGTTTCTAGGAATGCATCCATTTCTTCCAGATTGTCAAATTTATTGGCGTAGAGTTGCTCATAGTATGTTCTTATAATAGTTTGTATTTCTTTGGTGTTAGTTGTGATCTCTCCTCTTTCATTCATGATTTTATTTATTTGGGTCCTTTCTCTTTTCTTTTTGATAAGTCGGGCCAGGGGTTTATCAATTTTATTAATTCTTTCAAAGAACCAGCTCCTACTTTCGTTGATTTGTTCTATTGTTTTTTTGGTTTCTATTTCATTGATTTCTGCTCTGATCTTTATGATTTCTCTTCTCCTGCTGGGCTTAGGGTTTCTTTCTTGTTCTTTCTCCAGCTCCTTTAGGTGTAGGGTTAGGTTGTGTACCTGAGACCTTTCTTGTTTCTTGAGAAAGGCTTGTACCGCTATATATTTTCCTCTCAGGACTGCCTTTATTGTGTCCCACAGATTTTGAACCGTTGTATTTTCATTATCATTTGTTTCCATGATTTTTTTCAATTCTTCTTTAATTTCCCGGTTGACCCATTCATTCTTTAGAAGGATACTGTTTAGTCTCCATGTATTTGGGTTCTTTCCAAACTTCCTTTTGTGGTTGAGTTCTAGCTTTAGAGCATTGTGGTCTGAAAATATGCAGGGAATGATCCCAATCTTTTGATACCGGTTGAGTCCTGATTTAGGACCGAGGATGTGATCTATTCTAGAGAATGTTCCATGTGCACTAGAGAAGAATGTGTATTCTGTTGCTTTGGGATGAAATGTTCTGAATATATCTGTGATGTCCATCTGGTCCAGTGTGTCGTTTAAGGCCTTTATTTCCTTGCTGATCTTTTGCTTGGATGACCTGTCCATTTCAGTGAGGGGAGTGTTAAAGTCCCCTACTATTATTGTATTGTTGTTGATGTGTTTCTTTGATTTTGTTATTAATTGGTTTATATAGTTGGCTGCTCCCACGTTGGGGGCATAGATATTTAAAATTGTTAAATCTTCTTGTTGGACAGACCCTTTGAGTATGATATAGTGTCCTTCCTCATCTCTTATTATAGTCTTTGGCTTAAAATCTAATTGATCTGATATAAGGATTGCCACTCCTGCTTTCTTCTGATGTCCATTAGCATGGTAAATTCTTTTCCACACCCTCACTTTAAATCTGGAGGTGTCTTCGGGCTTAAAATGAGTTTCTTGGAGGCAACATATAGATGGGTTTTGTTTTTTTATCCATTCTGATACCCTGTGTCTTTTGACAGGGGCATTTAGCCCATTCACATTTAGGGTAACTATTGAGAGATATGAATTTAGTGCCATTGTATTGCCTGTAAGGTGACTGTTATTGTATATGGTCTCTGTTCCTTTCTGATCTACCACTTGTAGGCTCTCTCTTTGCTTAGAGGACCCCTTTCAATATTTCCTGTAGAGCTGGTTTGGTATTTGCAAATTCTTTCAGTTGTTGTTTGTCCTGGAAGCTTTTAATCTCTCCTTCTATTTTCAATGATAGCCTAGCTGGATATAGTATTCTGGGCTGCATGTTTTTCTCGTTTAGTGCTCTAAAAATATCATGCCAGCTCTTTCTGGCCTGCCAGGTCTCTGTGGATAAGTCAGCTGCCAATCTAATATTTTTACCATTGTATGTTACAGACTTCTTTTCCCGGGCTGCTTTCAGGATTTTCTCTTTGTCACTGAGACTTGTAAATTTTACTATTAGGTGACGGGGTGTGGGCCTATTCTTATTGATTTTGAGGGGCGTTCTCTGAACCTCCTGAATTTTGATGCTCGTTCCCTTTGCCATATTGGGGAAATTCTCCCCAATAATTCTCTCCAGTATACCTTCTGCTCCCCTCTCTCTTTCTTCTTCTTCTGGAATCCCAATTATTCTAATGTTGTTTCGTCTTATGGTGTCACTTAATTCTCGAATTCTCCCCTCGTGGTCCAGTAGCTGTTTGTCCCTCTTTTGCTCAGCTTCTTTATTCTCTGTCATTTGGTCTTCTATATCACTAATTCTTTCTTCTGCCTCATTTATCCTAGCAGTTAGAGCCTACATTTTTGATTGCACCTCATTAATAGCTTTTTTGATTTCAACTTGGTTAGATTTTAGTTCTTTTATTTCTCCAGAAAGGGCTTTTATATCTCTTGAGAGGGTTTCTCTAATATCTTCCATGCCTTTTTCGAGCCCGGCTAGAACCTTGAGAATTGTCATTCTGAACTCTAGATCTGACATATTACCGATGTCTGTATTGATTAGGTCCCTAGCCTTTGGTACTGCCTCTTGTTCTTTTTTTTGCGTTGAATTTTTACGTCTTGTCATTTTGGCCAGATAAGAGTAAATGAAGGGGCAAGTAAAATACTAAAAGGGTGGCAACAACCCCAGGAAAATATGCTTTAACTAAATTAGAAGAGATCCAAAAATCGTGAGTGGGGAGAAAGGGGATAAAAAGAGGTTCAAAAAGGAAGAAAGAAAAAAAAAGAAAAGAAAAAAAATTTTTTTAAAAAAAGAAAACACCTGAGAAAAATGTAAAAAAGAAAAAATATATATATTAGATAAACTAGTAAAAAATCGTTAAAAAAGAAAAAGGTAACAGTTAAAAAAAAAAAAATTTTACCCGAAGGCGAGAAGAAAAAGAAAAAAAGAAAAAAAAATGAAAAAGAAAAAATTAAATTAACTGCAAGACTAAAAAAATATCACAGGAAAAAAGCCATGAGTTCCGTGCTTTGCTTTCTCCTCCTCTGGAATTCTGCTGCTCTCCTTGGTATTGAAACCGCACTCCTTGGTAGGTGAACTTGGTCTCGGCTGGATTTCTTGTTGATCTTCTGGGGGAGGGGCCTGTTGTAGTGATTCTCAAGTGTCTTTGCCCCAGGTGGAATTACACCGCCCTTACCCGGGGCCGGGGTGAGTAATCCGCTCGGGTTTGCTTTCAGGAGCTTTTGTTCCCTGAGCGCTTTCCATAGAGTTCCGGAGGACGGGAAAACAAATGGCGGCCTCCTGGTCTCCGGCCCGGAGGAGCCGAGAGCCCAGGGCCCCACTCCTCAGTGCGCCCTCAGAGAACAGCGCCCAGTTATTCCCGTCTGCCTGACCTCCGGCCGCGCTCCGAGCTCACCGAGCCTGCGACCGGTTCAAGGTAACACCGAGCTGTGAGCTTACTGTCGGCTCTGTCTCTGTAGCCGGCTTTCCCGTTCCAATACCCGCAAGCTCTGCGACACTCAGACACCCCCGATCCTTCTGTGACCCTGCGGGACCTGAGGCCACGCTGACCCCGCGTGGGCTTCGCCCCGGTTTAGCCTCTGGACTGATGTCCCTCAGCGGAACAGACTTTTAAAAGTCCTGATTTTGTGCGCGGTTGCTCCGCCGCTTGCCGGGAGCCGGCCCCTCCCCCCGGGGTCTATCTTCCCGTCGCTTTGGATTCACTTCTCCGCCGGTCCTACCTTTCAGAAAGTGGTTGTTTTTCTGTTTCCAGAATTGCTGTTCTTCTTCTCTTCGGTCTGCCGATGGATTTTCAGGTGTTTGCAATCTTTAGATAAGCTATCTAGCTGATCTCCGGCTAGCTGAAGCAGTCTCAGCTTGCTACTTCTCCGCCATCTTGACTCCTCCCCTCTGTCTCTGGATTTTGTAACAACGATGGCCGTGGAATGTTGGGGAGTCCTCATGGGCCGTGGACGAATCTTCCTCTTTGTGGATTTGGCGTGATCCCAATTGCTTTTCGTCAATCTGTGGGATGGGATGACATGACTCCTTTCAGTTTTGTTACCTCAGGTGTCCCACCATAAGAGGAATTCCAAAGCAGAGCTCTGGGGCAGAGTGAAGGGACAACCCGAAATATGGATAAAAATTGGGGCCTAGGGGCATGGCAAGCCCAATATGCTGTCTCTGCATCCAGCCACTGAGAGGCCTTACCTGAGGACTGGGCTCAGGCTGAGGGTCACAATGTGTGTTTGTGACCAATGTGGCCTGCAAGCATGGGCGGGGCCTCAAGGGCCACACTGGTTTCAACTACACTGAACGTTGGACAACATGCCAACCACAAGGTTTCTTGCCATGGGAAAAGAGTTCTAATTTATGCATCATTTTCAAACCAGGGCAGTGATTGGAGATCAGGTCTAGGTTCTGAAGCCTGGAAACCAAGGTTGAGATGAGATGACGACCTAAGGCCATGGCGGTTTTAATGTGCTCAGTGTGCTGCCAGCTGTCTGGGTGGGGCCAGGAGGTCCAGGCTCAGGCTGGGTCAGAAAGGGCAATAGTGCCCAGGTCAGCCTACAAATTTGGGGTACAGCCGAATGGCATGCAAGTTGATCCTCATTTGGGGATTCTGGGTTGCCCCAGAGGGCAAGGTTTTTCTTCTGGGGGCAGGCAGAGTGCAGCATTGTAGTTCTGGTTTGCCAAACTGGAGGGCTTGTGGGCCAGTAGTCTGAGGACGGAAGTCTGAGAACCCAAGCTAGGCCTAGGTTTCTGGATGAGGATATGGCAGGCACAATCTACAGACCTCAATCGAGACCTCGTGCAGCTGAAGTCAGGGCAAAGGTCAGATGATCGCTCCTGTTGGACTTTCTGTCCCTGATGGCCCCTTCTTGAAGGGGGGGTTGGATCACGAGGCCATGGGTGTTTTCCCATGATGGGAGTTCTGAGAAGCTCCCAACTGCAAAGATTCTTCTGCAGGACAATTGAGACCTGTTGGTTGGCTCCAGGCCAACGATTCCGAGCAGGGTTCTAAGGATGGATGGCTGGGTAGCCCACCTCGCATTCCAATGGTCTCCAAGCAACAAGACAGGTTAGATCTGCTGGATCTAGGGGAGAAACCGAGGAGGCTGAGTTGAAATGGACTCTCCTGTGGATGTGTCCTAATATGTTTTTGTGTCTATGGAGACCTTGTAATGAAGCGGTGGCCCTGCCGCCCTGAAAGGTTCTCCTAAACAGAGGCTTTGACACAGCTCCAACGTGCATGTTTCCCATGTGTAGATGAGATTTGTTCTGATGGGTGAGTCAAGAAACAGCCATATGCTGGTATTGAAATCCAGGCCTCTGAGGAGAGATGCCTGGAAACCAAAGCAACGGATCCAATTAGTGCCTAGGGGCCTGTTCGTTCCTTTTTACCTCTGGGGACATCAGTCTACGGGTCTGAGTGCAGGTAGGTGCTCAGATGGGCTCAGATTACCCCTGTTTGTTCTGGGAAGCCACAACTATTGAGATGGCCTCAGGGACTTTGGAGGTTTATACTTTTAGTAGGGCTTTGGCCATTGGAATGGGCACATACAATTCTCTTGTAGAGGGCAAGTACAGTCCTCAGGTTTGGCTCCAGGGCCCTGAGCCTGTAGGGTGTGTAGGCCAGAGCTGTTTGGTCAGTTGTCTGAAAACACAAACTCGGCTTATGTTTCGGGTCATAGGTATGGCAGGACTGATCTACAGACCATGAGGAGAAGCCTTCGCGATATGAAAAGAGGGCGAGTGTGAGGATCTTGCTCAAGTTTTTGTCTCTGGATATCGTGTCACTCTTTGTCGTGAAATTTCCGGGTGACTCAATGGGAAAGGGACGAGTCTTACTCTCTGGTATTTCGGCCCCGTCGAAAGAGTTTGGGGTCATTCTGGGGATGAAAGAAGTCCGTTTTGTTGTTGTTGTTGTTTTGTTTTGTTTTGTTTATCAACCTCAGATGTCCCACCAAATGAGGGATTCCAGAGTAGAGCCCTGGGGAGTGGCGACTGGACAACCAGAAATCTGGTTAAAAATTGGGGCCTAGGGAAATGTCAAGCCCATCATGATATCTAATGATCCAGCCACTGAGAGTACTTACTAGAGGACAGGACTCAGCTGAGGTCACAATGCGTGTTTATGGTCTCGTCGCACTCAAGAATGGGCGGGGCCTCAGGGTGAATGCTGTTTTCTCCTACACTGAACGTTGGACAACATGCCAACCGCAAGGTTTCTTGCCATGGGTAAGGAGGAGTTCTGATTTCTGCATCACACTCACCCCTTAACATGGATTGGAGATAAGGACTCGGCCCCGAAGCCTGAAAACTGAGGTAGGGAAGAGATGATGACCTAAGGCCATGGCTGGACTGATGTGCTCAGTGTGCGGTCAGCTGTCTGGGTGTTGGTCAGGATGTCCGGGCTCAGGTTGTGTCAGACAGTGCATTCGTGCCCAGGTTAGACTATATAATTTGGGTACATTCGAGTGCCGTGTATGTTGATCCTCATTTAAGCTGCCTGGGCAGCTCATTAGGCAATATATTTGTTCTAGCGGGCAGGCAGAGTGCTTCATTGTTGGTCCGGAATTGCCAAACTTGAGGGCTTGGGGTCCAGGAGAGTGAGGACGGAAGTCTGAGAACAAAAGCTAGACTTCGGATTCAGGGTGAGGGCACGGCAGGTACCCCCTGCAGATCTGAACCAATATCTCATGCATCTGAAGTCAGGCTGAGGATCAGACGTTGGCTGAGGCTGGAGTATGTGTCCATGATGGCACCTTCATGAAGCGGGGGCCTCATGAGGTCAAGGAAGTTTTCCCACGCTGAGTTTGGAGGTTGCCCCAAACCACAAGGTTTCTTCTGCGGGATATTCGTGTCCTGTTGCATGGCTCCAGGACATACCCTACGGAAGGACTGTAGAGCAGAGTTCGAAGGATGGATCCCTGTACAGCATGCCTCGGTTTCCCATTGACCATGAGCGACAAGATATGTTTGATCTCCTGCCTCTGGGGCACGCTACCCAGTGGGCTGAGTTGAAATGGCCTCTCCCGAGGATGGGTCATAATGTGCGTTTGGGTCCATGAAGACCTTGTAATGTGCTGGTTGTTCAGTGGCCCTGCGGAACTCTCCTACCTGAAGGGTTTGATACATCCCCAGTAAGAAAGCTCCCCATGTGGAGACAAGAGAGGTTTTGTTTGGTGCCTCAGAAAAGCCCCTAGTGCTGGTCTACGAAAACAGTCCTCTGAGGACGGACACATGGAAACCAAAGCTAAGGTTTATATTAGGGCATGGGGGCCTGTCCATTTCAAACTTCTGTCTCTGGGGACAATATCTGAGAGTCTAAGTGGAGATAGTTGCACCGCTCGTGTCAGAGAGCCCCTCTTAGTCCAGGGTGGCCTACACTATTGATGGCCTCAGGGGCCTTGGGGCTTTTCCCTAACCTGTGGGGTTGTGGTCAATGGATTGGGCACACTTTCCTTGGAGAGGGCAGGCACAATCTTTCGCTGTGGCACCAGAAGTCCTAGCCTGTAGGTTGTGTGGGTCCAGGCTGTGGACACAGAAGTCTGAAAATACAAACTCAGCTCATGAGTGGCGCCTAGGGTATGGCAGGCCGGATGTACAGCCCGAGAGGGAGCTCCTGGGCCTCTGAAACAAGGGCGAGTGGGAGGCGTTCCTTCAGGCTTTTGTCTCTGGATGTTGTGTCCGGGATAGCCGTGGATAGGAGGGGTGGCCTCAGGGACTGTGGATGAGTATCTCTCTCTGGGGATTTGTCCCAGGTCCCAAGAGTTTGGGGTCATTTTGTTGAAAGGGTTGAGTCGTGTTTTCTGGCTCATGTGTCTCTCCAGGAAAGGGATTCCAGACCAGAGACCCAGGTATGGGCTGGGCGACTGGTAAAATCAATCACTGGTGAGGATTGGGTGCATAGGTGCTTGGCAAGTCAATATGCGGGCTCTTGGTCCAGGCCCTGACAGGCCTTTCTTTGACATGGGGCTCATGCTGAGGGTCACTGTTTGAATTTGTGCCCAAGCAGCACTCACGTTTGGGCGTGGCATCAGGGGCCATGAAGGTTTCTCCCACCCTTAAGGTGTGACTCCATGCCAAGAGCAAGCTTTATAGCCATGGGGAAGGAAGAGTTCTGTTTTTCGCATGCGATACCCAGCTGTATGGAGAATTGATATAATATCTAGGTTCAGATATCTGAAAACCAAGGTTAGGAAGAGTTGACGGCATATGACCATGGCGTGTCCGAGTGCGGGGTGTGCGGCCAGCTGTCTCCTTGTCTGTCTGGACGTCTGGCTTCAGGCTGTGTCAGACAGAGCATGAGTGCCCAGTGCAGCCTATCCAGTTCGGGTACCGTTGAGGCCCGAGCAGGTTGATCCTCATCTGGGTTTTCTGGATAGCCCCACAAGGAAACGTTTTTCTTCCGTTGGGTAGACACTGGGCCTGGTTGTGGTTCTGGAGTTCCTAGTCCGGAGGGCTTGTTTGCCAGGAGTGTGAGGAAGGAAGTCTGAAAAAACAAGCTAGCGTGAGGTTTGGGATCGAAGGCATGGCAGACCCACTCTGCAGAGGCTGAATCGAGATCTCCTGCTCTGAGGTCATGTCAACTATGAGACGAGCCTAAGGCTAGAGTTTTTATCCAGCATGGCCTCTTCCTGAAGGGTGTGGGGGCGTCATGAGGCCAGGGAGGTTTGCCTACGATGGGATTTGTGAACTACTCCAAACCTCAAGGTTTCCTTCTGCACGACTGTCGAGTCCTATTGGATGGTTCCAGGAGGCCCCATATGGAAAGACTCGAGAGCAGGTGTCTAAGCATGGATGCCTGGGAACGCCACCTCATATTCCCACTCTTTAGTCAGGACAAGGCCGGCTCAATCTGTGGCCTCCTGGGTGAGCTACCCAGAGGGGAGAGTTGAAATGGACTCTGCTGAAGATGAGTCCTAATGTGGCTTGGTGGCCTGGGAGACCTTGGAATGTGGAGGTGGCTCAGGGACTCTGCAGGATTCTCCAACCTGAGGTGTTTGACACGGCTCCAACAAGGAAGCTTCCCATGTGGAGTCAAGAGGAGTTCTGTTCAGTGCCTCAGGAAAGCCCCATATCCTGTTCTTCGAACCAAAGCCTCTGAGGAGTGACACCTGGAAACCAAAGCAAGAGTTGAGATTAGGGCCTAAGGGCCTGGCCGGCTCAACCTTCTATCTCTGTTGACATCTGTGTGCATGCCTTCGTGGAGGTAGCTGCTCAGCTTGTGTCCGAATGCCCCTGTGTGTCCAGGGAGGCTCCCAGTAGTGGGATGTCCTTGAGGTTTCTCATATTCTGCAGTTGTGTGGCCAAAGGAATGGACACAGTTTTCCAGGAGAGAGCAGGCACGGTCATATGGTATGGCTCCAGAGGACCCAGCCTAGAGGCTGTGTTTGCCAGTGCTGTGGGGACAGATGTCTGAAAAAGCAAACTTGGCTCAGCTAGGGGCCAAGGTAATGGCAGGCCTGATCTCCAGTCCGTGAGGGGAGATCCTCTGGATATCAAAGGAGGGCAAGTGGGATGCAGTCGCTCAGGATTTGTCTCTGGGTGTTGCGTTCACAGTGGCCGTTCAGGGTAGGGGTTGCTTCAGGGGCCGAGGAAGAGCCTTCCTCTCGGGGGATTGTCCAAGCTCCCAAGTGTTTTGGTTCATTCTGTGGGAAGGAAAGAGTACTGTATTCTGCCTCAGGGGACCCCCCAGGAGAGGGACTCTAGAGCACAGCAGTGGCTTCCCTCAACTGGAATACACACCATCTAGTTAGTCCTGGGTGCCTATGGCATGGCAAGCCACATATGCGGGCTCTTGGTCCAGTCACTGAGAGGCGTTACTTGAATAAGGTACTCATGCTGAGGGTCACCATGTGTGTTTGTGCCCAAGGCGGCCCTCACGCATGGGCGTGGCCTCATGGGTCATGCCGTTTTCTCCTACACGGAATGTTTGACTCACTGCCAGCAGCAAGGTTTCTTGCCATGGGGAAGGAGGGGTTCTGACTTGTGCATCAGGTTCCCCCGTGTGCAGGAATTGGAGATAAGGTCCAGGTTCCGATGACTGAAAACCCAGGTTGGGAATGGATGATGGCCTAAGGCAGTGGCTGGTCCAATGTGCTGGGTGTGCAGCCAGCTGTGTTGGTGTCTGTTGGAAGGTCTGGGCTCAGGCAATTTGCGACAGAGCATCAGTGTTTAAGGTAGCCTATGCAATTGGGGTGTTGCCGATGGCCAAGCTGTTTGGTCCTCATTTGGGGTTCTGGGCAGCACCATAGACAATGTTTTTCTCCTGGAAGGCAGGCAGAGTGCTTCATTGTGGCCCCAGAATTTCCAGGAGGGTGGGTTTGTGGGCCCAGAATGTGAGGACAGAAGTCTGAAAACACAAGCTAGGGTGAGGAATGGAGCCAAGGGCAGAGCAGGCCCACTCTGCAGAGGCTGAATCAAAATCTCCTGCATCTGAAGTCAGGCTGAGGATCAGACGTTGGCTGAGGCTGGAGTTTTTGGCCATGATGGCACCTTCATGAAGCGGGGGCCTCATGAGGCAAAGAAAGTTTTCCCACGCTGAGTTTGGAGGTTACCCCAACCACAAGGTTTCCTTCCGCGGGACATTCGAGTCCTGTTGCATGGCTCCAGGACATAGGATACGGAAGGACTGTAGAGCAGGGTTTGAAGGATGGATCCCTGTACAGCATGCCTCGCATTCCCATTGGCCATTAGCCACAAGATATGTTTGATCTGCTGCCTCTGGGTCACGCTACCCAGGGGGCTGAGTTGAAATGGCCTCTCCTGAGGATGCGTCATAATGTGCGTTTGAGTCCATGGAGACCTTGGAATGTGCTGGTTGTTCTGTGGCCCTGCGGAACTCTCCTACCTGAAGGGTTTGATCCATCCCTAGTAAGTAAGCTTCCCATGAGAAGACGAGAGAGGTTTGGTTTGGTGCCTCAGAAAAGCTCCGTGTGCTGGTCTACGAAAACAGTCCTCTGAGGACGGACACATGGAAACCAAAGCTAAAGTTCAGATTAGGGCCTGGGGGCCTGTCCATTTCAACCTTCTGTCTCTGGGGACACTGTTTGAGAGTCTAAGTGGAGATAGATGCTCCGCTGGTGTCAGAGAGCCCTTCTTAGTCCAGGGTGGCGTACACTATTGATGGCCTCAGGGGCCTTGGAGCTTTTCCCTAACCTGTAGGGTTGTGGTCAATGGATTGGGCACAATTTCCTTGGAGAGGGCAGGCACAATCTTTCGCTGTGTCTCCAGAGGCCCTAGCCTGGAGGTTTTGTGGGTCCAGGCTGTGGGCACCAAAGTCTGAAAACACAAACTCAGCTCATGAGTGGCACCTAGCGTATGGCAGGCCGGATGTACAGCCCGAGAGGGAGCTACTGGGCCTCTGAAACAAGGGCGAATGGGAGGCGTTCCTTCAGGCTTTTGTCTCTGGATGTTGTGTCCGGGATAGCCGTGGATTGGAAAGGTGGCCTCAGGGACTATGGACGACTATCCCTCTCATGGGATTTGTCCCAGCTCCCAAGAGTTTGGGGTCATTTTCTGGTAAGGGTGGAGTCGTGTTTTCTGACTCATGTGTCTCTCCAAGAAAGGGATTCCAGAGCAGAGCCCCAGGTACGGGCTGGGCGACTGTAAACTCAAACACTGGTGAGGATTGTGTGTATGGGGGCTTGGAAAGCAAGCATGAGCGGGGCCTCATGGGCCACACTGGTTTCAACTAAACTTAACATTGGACAACATGCCAACCACAAGGTTTCTTGCCCTGGGGAAGGAATTCTGATTTCTGCATTAGGTTCAGGCCTGGGCAGTGAATAGAGATAAGGTCTAGGTTTTGAAGCCTGAAAACCGAGGTGGAAAGAGATGACGTCCTAAGGCCTTGGCGGCTCGATGTGCTCAGTGTGCGGCCAGCTGTCTTGGTGCGGCCAGGAGGTCTAGGCTCAGGCTGTGTCAGAAAGGGCATTAGTGCCCTGGTCAGCCTATGTATTTGGGGTACAGCCAAGGTAGGCGCAGGCTGATCCTCACTTGGGGTTACTTGGTAGCCCCAGAGGGCAATGTTTTTCTTCTGGAGGGCAGGCAGAGTGCTGCTTTGTAGTTCTGGATTGCCAAAATGGAGGGCTTCTGGGTCAGTAGTCTGAGGACAGAAGTCTGAGAACACTAGCTAGGCTTCGGTTTCTGGGTGAGGACATGGCAGGCACAATCTACAGAACTGAATAGAGATCTCGTGCATCTGAAGTCAGGGCGAGGATCAGACGATCGCTCAGGTTGGAGTTTCTGACCCTGATAGCCCCTTCATAAAGGGGGGCATCACGAGGCAATGGGGGTTTTCCCACAATGGGAATTGTGAGAAGCTCCAAACTGCAAAGTGTCTTCTGCAGGACAATTGAGACCTGTTGTTGGCTCCAAGCCAATAATTCTGAGCAGGGTTCTAAGAATGGATGGCTGGGTAGCCCACCTCGCATTCCAATTGTCTCCTAGCAACAAGACAGGTTAGTTCTGCTGGATCTAGGGGAGAAACCGAGGAGGCTGAGTTGAAATGGACTCTCCTGTGGATGGGTCCTAATGTGCTTTTGTGTCTATGGACACCTTGGAAAGAGCGGTGGCAGTGGGGCCCTGAAGGGTTCTCCTAAACAGAGCCTTTGAAAACAGCTCCAACGTGCAAGTCTCCCATGTGTAGATGAGATGTTTTCTGATGGGTGAGTCAAGAAACAGCCATTGCTGGTTTTGAAATCCAGGCCTCTGAGGAGAGATGCCTGGAAACCAAAGCAATGGATATGATTAGTCACTAGCGGCCGGTTCTTTACTTTTTACCTCTGGGGACATCTGTCTATGGGTCTGAGTACAGGTAGGTGCTCAGATGGGCTCAGATTGCCCCTGCTTTACCTGGGAAGCCACCACTAATGAGATGGATCAGGGACTTTGGAGGTTTATCGTATTAGAAGGAATGTGGCCATTGGAATGGGCCCACACAATTCCCTTGGAGAGGGCAAGTACAGTCCTCAGGTTTGGCTCCAGGGGCCTGAGACTGTAGGTTGTGTAGGCCAGGACTGTTTGGACAGTTGTCTGAAAACACAAACTTGGCTTATGTTTCAGGTCATAGGTATGGCAGGACTTATATACAGACCATGAGGAGAACATTTCGGGATTTGAGCAAAGGGCGAGTGTGAGGCTCTTGCTCAAGTTTTTGTCTCTGGATATCTTGTCACTCATGGTCGTGAAATTTTTGGGTGACTTCATGCGAAATGGACGAGTCTTACTCCCTGGTGGTTTGGACCAGTCCAAAGCGTTTGGGGTCACTCTGTGGGATGGAAGAAGTCCGTTTTTTTTTTTTTTTGATGTTGTTTTCTATTTAACCTCAGGTGTCCCACCAAATTAGGGATTCCAGAGTAGAGCCCTGGGGAGGTGGTGACTGGATATTCAGAAATCTGGTTAAAAATTGGGGCGTAGGGACATATCAAGCTCATTATGACAACTAATGTTGTTCATTCTTCTTGTCTGGGGATATTCATCTATGGAATGAGTGGATGTCGATGCTCACTTGCTGTCTTACCGCCCTTGTTTGTCCCCGGAGACCTACACTATTGGTTTGGCCTCAGGGACTTTGGAGAGTTTTCCTAATTTGCACGATTTTGGACAATGGAATGGGCAGAATTCCCATGGATTGGGTAGGCACAGTCCTAATGTGTGGCTTCAGAGGCCCCAGCATGAGGGTGTGTGGCCCAGGACTTTGAGGACAGAAGTCTGAAAACACAAACTCAGCTTAGGTTTGGGGTTGTAGGTATGGCAGGCCCAATCTACAAATCATGAGAAGAAATCTTCAGGATATGAAGAAAGAGCGAGTCTGAGGCACTTGCTCAGGCTTTTGCATTTGGATTTTATATCAACGATGGCCGTGGAATGGGGGAGGACTCATGGGCCATGGACGAATCTTCCTCTCTGTGGATTTGGCCCGATCCCAATTGTTTTTCGTCAATCTGTGGGATGGGAGGTCTCCTTTCAGGTTTATTACCTCAGGAGTCTGAACAAAAGAGGAATTCCAAAGCAGAGCCCTGGGGAAGAGTGAAGGGAAAACCCAAACTATGGTTAAAAATTGCGGCATAGGGGCTTGGCAGGCCCAATAAGCTGTCTCTTCATCCAGCCACTGAGCGGCCTTACTTGAGACTGGGCTCAGGCTGAGGGTCAAATGTGTGTTTGTGAAAAATGTGGCCCGTGAACATGGGTGTGGCCTCATGGGCCAAACTGGTTTCAACTACACTGGACCTTGGACAACATGCCAATCACAAGGTCTCTTGCCATGGGGAAGGTGTTCTGATTTCTGCATCATTTTCAATAGTGAGCAGTGATTGGACATAAGGTATAGGTTCTGAAGCCTGAAAAATCGCAGTTGGGAAGAGATGACGACCTAAGGCGATGGCGCGTCTGATATGCTCAGTGTACGTTCAGCTGCCTGGGTGTTGGTCAGGGGGTTCTGGCTGAGGTTGTTTCAGACAGTGCACTAGTGCCCAAGTTAGACTATATAATTTGGGTACAGTCGAGTGCCCTGTAGGTTTATCCTCATTTGAGGTGCCTGGGCACCTCATTAGGCAAGATATTTTTTCTAGAGGGCAGGCAGAGTGCTGCCTTGTGGGTCCGGAATTGCCAAAATGGAGGACTTCCGGGCCAGGAGTTTGAGGACAGAAGTCTGAGAACACGAGATAGACTTGGGCTTCAGGCCGAGGGCACGGTAGGTACCCCCAGTAGATCGGAAACCATATCTCAAGCATCTGAAGTCACGGCGAGGATCAGACGTTGGCTCAGGTTGTAGTTTCTGTGCATGACTGCCCCTTCATAAAAGGAGCGGAATCTCGAAGCCATGGAGCTTTTCCCACGTTGGGAGTTGTGTGATGCCCCCTTCAAGGATTCCTTCTGCGGGACAATTGAGACCAGTTGGGCAGCTCAAGGACATCCCATATGAAATGACTCCAGAGCACCGTTCGAGGATGGATGCCATGGAAGCCCGCCTCTCATTCCAATTGTCTCCTAGCAACAATACAGTTGAGATCGGATGGCTCTGCGGGAGCAACCGGGGTGGCTGAGTTGAAATGGACTTTCCTGAGGATGGGGCCTAAAGTGTGTTTGTGTCCATGAGGGCCTTGGAATGGGGTGGTGGCACCGGGACCCTGAAGTATTCTCCTAAGCTTTTGACATAGCTCCCATGCACAAGGTTCCTTGTGGAGAGGAGATTTGTTCTGATGGGTGCCTCAGGAAAACCCTTATGCTGGTCTGGAATCCAGGCTCTTGAGGAGACATGCCTGTAAACCAAAGCAATGGATCCGATTATTGCCTAGGATCCTGTCTGGTTCAATCTTCTTCTCTGGGGATATCCTTCTATGGAATGAGTGGAGGTAGATGCTCACCTGGTGTCAGACCACCCTTGTTTGTCCCTGGAGACCTACACTATTGGGATTGCCTCAGGGACTTTGGAGAGTTCTCCCTTTGTAAGATTTTGGACAATGGAATGGGCAGAATTCCCATAGATTGGGTAGGCACAGTCCGAATATGTGGCTCCAGGGGCCCCAGCCTGGAGGCTGTGTGGCCCAGGACTTTGAGGACAGAAGTCTGAAAACACAAACTCACCTTATGTTTGGGGACGTAGGTATGGCAGGCCCAATCTACAAACCATGAGAAGAACTCTTCAGGATATGAAGAAAGAGCGAGTCTGAGGCACTTGCTCAGGGTTTTGTCTCTGGATTTTATATCAATGATGGCCGTGGAATGTGGGGAGGCCTCATGGGCCATGGACGAATATCCTCTCTGTGGATTGGGGCGGTCCCAATTATTTTTCGTCAATCTGTGGGATGGGAGGTCTCCTTTCAGGTTTATTACCTCAGGTGTCCGAACAAAAGAAGTATTCTAAAGCAGAGCCCTGGGGAAGAGTGAAGGGACAACCCAAACTATGGTTAAAAATTTGGGGCCTAGGGGCATGGCAGGCCCAATAAGCTGTTTCTTCATCCAGCCACTGAGCGGCCTTACTTGAGGACTGGGCTCAGGCTGAGGGTCAAATGTGTGTTTGTGACAAATGTGGCCCGCGAGCATGGGCGGGGCCTCATGGGCCAAACTGGTTTCAACTACACTGGACCTTGCACAACATGCCAATCACAAGGTCTCTTGCCATGGGGAAGGTGTTCTGATTTCTGCATCATTTTCAATCGTGAGCAGTGATTGGACATAAGGTATAGGTTCTGAAGCCTGAATAATCGTAGTTGGGAAGAGATGACGACCTAAGGCGATGGCGCGTCTGATATGCTCAGTGTGCGGTCAGCCTCCTGGGTGATGGTCAGGAGGTTCTGGCTCAGGTTGTATCAGACAGTGCATTAGTGCCCAGGTTAGACTATATAATTTGGGTACAGTCGAGTGCCCTGTAGGTTTATCCTCATTTGAGGTGCCTGGGCACCTCATTAGGCAAGATATTTTTTCTAGAGGGCAGGCAGAGTGCTGCATTGTGGGTCCGGAATTGCCAAAATGGAGGACTTCCGGGCCAGGAGTTTGAGGACAGAAGTCTGAGAACACAAGATAGACTTGGGCTTCAGAACGAGGGCACGGTAGGTACCCCCAGTAGATCGGAAACCATATCTCAAGCATCTGAAGTCACGGCGAGGATCAGACGTTGGCTCAGGTTGTAGTTTCTGTGCATGACTGCCCCTTCATAAAAGGAGCGGAATCTCGAAGCCATGGAGCTTTTCCCACGTTGGGAGTTGTGTGATGCCCCCTTCAAGGATTCCTTCTGCGGGACAATTGAGACCAGTTGGGCAGCTCAAGGACATCCCATATGAAATGACTCCAGAGCACCGTTCGAGGATGGATGCCATGGAAGCCCGCCTCTCATTCCAATTGTCTCCTAGCAACAGTACAGTTGAGATCGGATGGCTCTGCGGGAGCAACCGGGGTGGCTGAGTTGAAATGGACTTTCCTGAGGATGGGGCCTAAAGTGTGTTTGTGTCCATGAGTGCCTTGGAATGGGGTGGTGGCACCGGGACCCTGAAGTATTCTCCTAAGCTTTTGACATAGCTCCCATGCACAAGGTTCCTTGTGGAGAGGAGATTTGTTCTGATGGGTGCCTCAGGAAAACCCTTATGCTGGTCTGGAATCCAGGCTCTTGAGGAGACATGCCTGTAAACCAAAGCAATGGATCCGATTATTGCCTAGGATCCTGTCTGGTTCAATCTTCTTCTCTGGGGATATCCGTCTATGGAATGAGTGGAGGTAGATGCTCACCTGGTGTCAGACCACCCTTGTTTGTCCCTGGAGACCTACACTATTGGGATTGCCTCAGGGACTTTGGACAGTTCTCCCAATTTGTAAGATTTTGGACAATGGAATGGGCAGAATTCCCATGGATTGGGTAGGCACAGTCCTAATGTGTGGCTTCAGGGGCCCCTACCTGAGGGTGTGTGGCTTAGGACTTTGAGGACAGAAGTCTGAAAACACAAATTCAGCTTAGGTTTGGGGATGTAGGTATGGCAGGCCCAATCTACAAATCATGAGAAGAAATCTTCAGGATATGAAAAAAGAGCGATTCTGAGGCACTTGCTCAGGCTTTTGCATTTGGATTTTATATCAATGATGGCCGTGGAATGTGGGGTGGACTCATGGGTCATGGACAAATCTTCCTATCTGTGGATTTGACCCGATCCCAATTGTTTTTCGTCAATCTGCGGGATGGGAAGTCTCCTTTCAGGTTTATTACCTCAGGAGTCTGAACAAAAGAGGAATTCCAAAGCAGAGCCCTGGGGAAGAGTGAAGGGACAACCCAAACTATGGTTAAAAATTGGGGCCTAGGGGCATGGCAGGCACAATAAGCTGTCTCTACATCCAGCCACTAGAGGCCTTACTTGAGGACTTGGCTCAGCCTGAGGGTCACAATGTGTGTTTGTGACCAATGTAACCCGCGAGCTTGGGCGGGGCCTCATGGGACACACTGGTTTCAACTACACTGAACGTTGGACAACATGCCAACCACAAGGTTTCTTGCCATGGGGAAGGAGTTCTGATTTCTGCATCACCTTCAACCCTGGGCAGTGATTGTAGATAAGGTCTAGGTTCTGAAACCTGAAAACCGAGGTTGAAAAAAGATGACGACCTAAGGGCACAGCGGCTCGATGTGCTCAGTGTGCGGCCAGCTGTCTGGGAGGAGCCAGGGGGTCCAGGCTCAGGCTGTGTCAGAAAGGGCATTAGTGCCCTGGTCAGCCTATGTATTTGGGGTACAGCCAAGTTCGGTGCAGGTTGATCCTCATTTGGGGTTACTGGTTAGCCCCAGAGGACAATGTTTTTCTTCTGGAGAGCGGGCAGGGTGCTGCATTGTAATTCTGGATTGCCAAACTGGAGGGATAGTGGGCCAGTAGTCTGACGACCAAAGTATGAGAACACAAGCTAGGCTTAGGTTTCTGGGTGAGGCCATGGCAGGCATAATCTACAGACCTGAATCGAGATCTCGTGCATCTGAAGTCAGGGCGAGGATCAGACGATCGCTCAGGTTGGAGTTTCTGTCTCTGATGGCCCCTTCATGAATGGGGGGGTCATCACGAGTCCATGGGGATTTTCCCACGATGGGTGTTGTGAGAAGCTTCAAACTGCAGAGAGTCTTCTGCAGGACAATTGAGACCTGTTGCTTGGGTCCAGGCCAATGATTCTGAGCAGGGTTCTAAGGATGGATGGCTGGGTAGCCCACCTCGCATTCCAATTGTCTCCTAGCAACAAGACAGTTTAGATCTCCTGGATCTGTGGGGAGCAACCGAGGACGCTGAGTTGAAATGGACACCCCTGGGGATGGGTCCTAATGTGCTTTTGTGTCTAGGGAGACCTTGGAATGAAGCGGTGGCACTGGGACCCTAAAGGGTTCTCCTAAACAGAGGCTTTGACACAGCTCCAACGTGCAAGTTTCCAATGTGTAGATGAGATGTTTTCTGATGGGTGAGTCAAGAAACAGCCATATGCTGTTTTGATATCCAGGCCTCTGAGGAGAGATGCCCG